>NW_014575272.1:0-84193 GCF_000527765.1 Bipolaris victoriae FI3
CACATCCAACCAAAAAAAAAAAAAAAAAAAAAAAAAAAAAAAAACCTCTAAATATGCACAACAACTGAAGATTTGGATAAACGTTTCGTTCACTTGGGCGTGATAAACCCGAATACCGAGATTAAACCTTAAAATCTCCATCTAGCATATGTTTTGAATCATCATTTTTTTTTAAGTACTGATTTCCTTGGCTTTTTTTTTTGGGTGAAGTTGCAAGAGTTTTAGTTTTTTTAGTGTAAGTAGTCACATTGGCCACAAATATCACATCACACATGCACTCCGTGAAGAAAACGAAAAAAAAGATAAATTTGGGTGATAAATTTCATTCTCCATTTCCACACAACCCCCTTATCAAAGTGCTGATATCAAAACAATGAAGAAAGAAGAAGAAGAAGAAGAAGCATATGATACTACACACCCATTCATGGTCGTAATATGTCAAGTAGTAACGTTCATTTGTCTTCCAACGCCTCCCATCGTGCCATAAAAAACCAAAGGAAAAGGAGAAAAAAAAAGCCATGATCCGTTTCAGACATTGCTCGCGTTCACAGAAAAAAAAAAGTAGTCCGTCCGCCATCTCATCTTACTGCGGGAAACTTCCACAAAAAAAAGATTTCGATATCGGCATCGACTCAACTCGACTTGGGGCATCTTAGTTCTCCGCAATCGTCTTGACAAATTCTGATCATGCACACGTTAGCCTTCTACACATCCTTCAAAAGGTAGGATAGAACAAAAACTTACCCCTGTAGTCCACCTCATTATTACTCGCGTCAATCGTGCTCTTGAACAACTCATCCACCTCCTCCTCGCTCATCTTCTCACCCAAGTTCGTCAGGATGTACTTGATCTGACCCTTGCCGACGAACCCGCTGCGATCCTTGTCGAACACCTGGAACCCGCGGATGTATTCTTCAATGTCAAAGGGCTCGCGGAAGCCACCGGGGCGGTTGAGGATCTTGGAGAAGGTGTCGAAGTCGACTGTTATCGAGTTAGCCGGATACAACCATACAAGACTAGGTCAAGGTGGGTGAAAGGAAAGGGTAAATAGAGAACATACAGTCAGCTCCGAGACCACGCTCCAAATCGGCAATCTCGGCCAAAGTAGGGTTCTGGCCGCAGGCACGAAGCAAGTCGCCCAGCGCGCCGCGGTCGACACGGCCGTTGCCGCGCTTGTCGAAGAGCTGGAAGGCTTCGCGGTAGTTGGTGGAGGCCTGGTTACTGTTATCCATTGTTCTTTACACTTTCCGCGACAAAATCTCTAGTCGGCGTCGGTCTTTTTCGGGTACGTGTGAAAAGAGAACGGTGGTTGGAGTGCCGAAGACGGAGAGAGACGGATGTTTGTTGTGTGTGTGTGTGGCAAAGGCAAACAAGGCAACGAGTTCGGTGGTCGGAGTCGGAGTTTGTTGCGTGTGTATTTGTAATGTTTAAGCCGCGGGGAGGCGTTTTGGTGTAGCCAGGTGAGGCAAAAAAGTAATCGTTTGCTCGTCTCTCGTCTCTCGTCGCCTTGTTTTCGCCCTTGCTGCACCTGCTGTGGTCCGTTTGAACGGGCAGCGTCGTTCTATCTCCGGCACTCACTGCTTGGCGTCCAACACGCCATTCGCACGGCGGGTTTGCTCGCCCTTGCGGGGTGCAAAGGGGTACAGACGGGGGCGGCGGTGCGGGTGCGGGGCAGGCCTCGTGTGCCAGTGTACATGCCACCGTCTCTTTTCCAGGGATACACCAGATACAAAATGTCAGTTACATACCATTGTGAAGATGTAGTTTGTTTGGAGGGAGTGTGGGTGGTGCAAAGGTGCTCGGCAGGTGTTCAGAAAGGAAGTCCGAAATCTGGAGTGGATAGGGCGGTGTGAGGCTTTCGAGTTGGTGTTGAAGGGGCGCCTGTTGATGTAGCCTGAGCCTGGACCGTATGGTGCGACGAGCGCAAAATAATGTCTGCCAAGGGCGGAAGCGTCGTCGTCTCAGCAACCAGCGGTGTACGACTATCCGCGGCTACACATCACTGGCTGTCAACCAAGTATAAGCGCTACATTGCTGACAACATGGCTTTGTTAGGCGCTGTGGCATGTTGATGTTTACATTGTATTCGTCATTGGTTGTACATCGCGGCTGTGTGCCATACAAACCCTCTATCTATGCACTCCAATAAACGTCCTCTCACCCCGATACATGTGTATACTCCTACTAAAGTGGTCCTCTTCCTCTTCCTCCTCCTTGATCCATACTCCGTCCACCAGTTTTGCTCTTACCATCTTCTCATCGTCTTCCTCCCCAGGCAGCGTGCCACCATCCCTAACCTTGCCTTCAGCCATCCTCACACCCACAGCCTCGACCACCGTGTCAAAGCCCTGTTCAACGTCTTCCTCGCCCCATGGCAGGCTGTCGATATCAATTTGTTTTTCCTTTCCCAACAGACACATGATTATGACCATAGCACCAGCCTTTGACATGACCTGATTCGCCTGCTTGCACGCATCGTCATTACAGCACTCGTTGCATCCTTGCAAACAGTGACAACTCGTTAGTCTCTGACACGCCTGCTGCAGCAACGTATCAATAAACTCAAAAGCCTTTGTGCTAATCCCAGAGCCACTCGCGCCCCCCTTCGCGTCGTAAAAAGTCAGCCGAGCCGGCCGCTTCCTCGTCGATTCCTTTTGCAGAAACTCCTTCTCGGGCACTTTGCATTCCGTCCGGACGTCGCCCGGCATGGAAATGACAAAGTTCGGCATTAGACATAGGACCGCGTGCTCAGCAGCATGGATGCCAGCTGCAATGTTGAGCCGCCGGGACTTTAGAATATCCATGGCGGAATTCGGCACGTCAAGCCACATGCCCTTGCTGAAGAGGATAATGGGCGGGTTGTCGACTTGCACCGCGTCTAATATCCGCCGGCGCTTGTCGATCTTGAAGAAGCCGTACACAACCTGCTTGATCTTGATCGGGCCGTAAAAGGCTTTTGACCGTGAGCCTGGAATGCGGCGGATGGCTTCTGTCTCGACAGGATCAATGTCCGTGTAGTCACGCTGCTGAGTCGTCCAGTCCACCTTGACGTACTCGACCTTTGCCAGCATCCGCTCCTGGGAGAATTCCTTGACCAGATAAGTGTTGCCCTGGTGCAAGAAAATGCCGCCGTCGTAGAGCGTGAAAAAGGCACGACTGGCTTCGAGCTCTTCAAGCACAGTGTTCTTGCCGTTTGTAGTGTCGATGATAGCAAAATGATCTTCTTCTGTATCCCGGATAGCCACCGTACGAGACGGCTGTGGGAGGAACCGCTCATTAACGTGGTAAAAGCCATCCTTGTCGCGACGCATACGCTCGCGAGCAATTTTGGAAAGCAGAGAGCCAAAATATTCCGCATCAGTCTCCAAATTGATTGGCATTTCATAAGCAGCACACTGAATATGGCCCTCGACGACAAGCATGTTCTCCAGATCCACCTGAAGCGCGCAATTTGGCTTTGTGAAGATCTCATCTGGGTTCGACATGTAGTACTGATCCGTAGGGAAGGAATCTCCAACCAGAACAGACAAAGAATCCTTGTTCCTTCGGCCAGCACGTCCACTCTGTTGTCGGAGATTGGCAATGGTGTAGGGAAAGCCGACTGTGATGACAGCGTCCAAAGATCCAATATCCACACCGAGTTCAAGTGCACTAGTAGCCACGACACCACATAGTTTGCCATCAAACATTTCTCGCTCAATCTCTCGTCTGTCTTGCGGCGTGTATCCACCTCGATACGACATGACACGCGGGATGACCTCTGGTCGTTCCAAGTTCGTCAACTCCGTCTTGACAGCCACCATCAGCGCCTCGCATTGTTTTCGTATGCGACAAAACGCAATAGTCCGTACACCTCTGAGCATAAGTTGACAAAACAGCTTTGCAGTCTCAGCCATGCAATCACCACGTCCAGACGTGGGATCGCCAGGGTCCTTGAACGGCGTGTTCCAGCAAAGAAACTCCTTGCGACCAGACGGCGAACCATCAAAGTCTGTCAGTTTGACTTGCTCAACCCCAAAGATAGTCTTCATGTGTTCCTCGGGATTTGCAACCGTAGCCGAGCAAGAAATAAACTTGACATGACGGTTTCCCACTGCCGCACATACCCTTCGTAGGCGCCGCATGATGAAAGCCATATGTGCTCCGAATAGTCCATTGTACACATGCAGTTCGTCAACAACCACAAACCGCAGGTTCTGCAAAAAAGTGCGCCAGGAATCCTCTTGCGGTAGTATAGTAATGTGCAGCATGTCAGGGTTCGTGAAGATGATGCGCGCCTCATCACGGATGTAATTTCGATCACCCATTGGCGTGTCGCCATCAAAAGTCTCAACCAGAACGTCTTCAAACCCAGGCATGAACCGCAGAAGCTCCTTCATGCTCTTCCTCTGATCCTGAGCTAGTGCCTTAGTAGGGAAGATGTACATAGCCCTGGTATCCGGCTCCTGCTCCAGCTGATGTAGAACGGGTATTTGGTAAATCAACGATTTTCCAGAGCTTGTCGAGGTAGAAACAATCACATTGTGCCCATCGTAGAGATTATTGATAGCCTCTGCCTGGTGTGCGTATAGCTGAGTGATATTCCTCGTGTTGTAGAGGGCATTGACGAGGTTTTGTGACATGGCGAAGTTGAGGTCTCCGTGCACAGGTTCCTGCGGATCGAAAACTCGATGACCGTCTGGCACGATTTGGCCGGTGTACCATTCGAGCGTCTTAATCTCGTTGAGAATATCTGGAATAGACTTGCGTTCGGCAGGTATCGAAGACGGTAACAGTGACCTCTCTGGACCCGGGGTCGACGCCCTACTCTCAGACGGCATCGGAATGAAAGCCTGAGATACTTCCTTGATCTTTTCTACAGCATCGACGCCATCCTCAGCGCATTGATTCAAGAAGGCATTGACTGCCGACGTAAACTTGGCATTCCTCTTCTCAATCAGATTCATCATCTGCTTCTGGCTAAACACCGGCATCTTGAGTTCTTCATGGCGCAGCTTCGTCGTGGCGTTGGTAGGCTCCCCGGTCTTCTTATGCTGAACCTGACGCCTCAGATCGCCATCGATGAACTCAAAGAGCAACACCTCCTTATGTTCGCCCTTTTCTGGCTCAGGCCCGAGTATGGCGAAGTCGGTTGTGCGCCTCCCGTGCATATTGTCTTCCGAGCCCATCAAATTGATCTGCAGCATTGCCTCGTCCACGTACGCAAAGTTGATCGCCTTTGGGATCAATGCCGTGATTTGAGCCACATCCTCAATCAACAGCTCGCGTTGTATGTTGCCCTCGACCGTGCTCTTGAGATTGTCCAGCGTCGTCGCTAGATGTTTGCGCGTGCATAGAAAAGTATATACTAGGTTTACCGCGCGATGTACTTGAGCAAGCTTTGTAAAGTGCTCCGGCCATGGTATCGAGGTTTCGACAAGCGTGGACGATCCATGGCGCACGAGGGGCGGTTTATCAGCACCAGCTTTCTTTGGGGCTCGCCGCGGCTTCTTCCCTCCGTCGTGTGTCTTTGTAGGGACGCTCGTCGTAGTCGTGGCCTGGGCCTCGTCGTCTTCGCAGTTTTTCCGTTTCCCCCTCCTTACTCTCTGGTCCAAAACAGTGGCAGCCTTCATTCGAGGCATAGTCGTCGCATTGTTGTGTTCTGGTTAGCCAACAGCACTGATCACAACTACGCTCAAGAATCGATGACGCAATGGCGCAAGGACAGTGCTTTTGCTATGCTCACGAAGGATTCTTCTCAAGCATTTACTTGCTTGTTTGTAGATGGTACGAGATGTGTTGGATATTGTACTTTTACAGTCCTAGTGGCTGTGGCGACGTACATTTAACGACGCGAAAGCCCTGTCCGACGCGCTGCCGCGCTCTCACGTGCAGAGACTCCAGTGGCTAACCCCATACACCTTCAAAAAATGGCAAACACAGTAATTACATGAGTTAGTACATGCATTCTATTCATCATGTCACTTTAATTCAAACAGAGTCCAGATTCAAATACTCCTCATATAGTCGAAAGCAGAGATTTATTCTCATGCCGCATGAGCACACACCAGTCCGGGGTATAAAGCAAGTAGCTCAGCAGTATCCCTCCCACATTCCATCCCCCAAATAGCCATGTGCTGCCTTAAAATGAATATTAAAAAGACCATATAAAACAACACTCCTTCGCTAGAATGCAAATACAGCAGAAAAGACAGACCTTAAATAGCATATACATGGCATACCATAACCTCGTGATAAACATAATACCTGACCCCCTAGATTTGCTGGTCAGATCCAATGTTGCGGTCTTGAGAAGCAAAAGAATAATATCATCATCCATCCATGCGTTTATACCACGGTTGCACCTGGAATGAGCATCTCAATGCACTTGTTCAGCAAGTTGCTTGCCTCGTGCAGCAGCTCCCATCTTGTCTTCTTGAACATGTCCCTCATGATGATGAGCAATCCCAGACAGGCATTGCGGTTGGTGACCTTGCTCAAGTCCTCGGGCGACCTGACTCCACCAACACGGTTGAGATACAAGACCATGTCTCTGACCTTGTCGTCGTAAGTAGGGAGCTGATAAGGTTCCTTGACTGGCCCGTCGAGTGCGAATCCGTACGACCACACAATCAATGTGGCAAAGTACAGCACCCATGGTCGATTGAGGAGGTAATCGTCGCGTGCAGAGTAAGAGATGCCAGCAGTTGCTGGGGTGCTGGGATTCAGACTATGATCCCCAGCAACCATGACGCTAGACAGGAAGCGAAGAGCGTAAAAGGTGGCGTCCCGGGCTCGGGCGGTGGGGGCCCATACATCCTTCATCCGGCGTTGCGCGCCATTGTAGTCTTGTGGCGTTATTGACCTGCCGAGCAGTCTGGGTGCTCCAGCGTAAATTTGGCAATCGACAATATCCACGTGCATAGCCATGTGCGCCAGGTGGTGGAGGACAGTGCGTGACTCGAAGACAATATCGTCGTCGATACCCCGAGAATGGTTGTGTGAGTTGGAGGAAGACGACTCGTCCGATCGGTTGAGTGAGTTGTCAAAGTCCTGCTTCCAGAAGTCGAACGCCCGAGTGAGGGAACCTCGCCATTTATCGCGCCCACCCAACGCTGTCGTCACACCAAGAGAGCTGACCTGCAAATCTCGCTGATTCATGTGCCATGATACACTCAGCAGGCCGGCCATGAGGATGGTGCGCCCAAACGAGTTTGTGCGGACCGACTGTCCATTGAGTGTCTTCTTAAGGCCGTCAAGGAACGACATCGGCTTGATCCCGTTTGATGTTAGAGTCTGCTCAACCCGACCCACTTCGGAACTGCTCGTCGCAGACCACAAGGCTTCGTCACAGGGCAAAGGAAGACGCATCTCGTGAGCGACCATAACAGCGCTGTGACCAAACATGGTGGCGTGGATGCTGTCCATGACGAAGGCCGCAAAGGCAGCTCTCCGAGTAGCCTCGTTGGTGATCCAGTGGTTCCACCATTCGTCTGGCGTGTTTGCAATTCCGTTGCTTTTGCCGTCCTTGACGCTGGGAGGTGAGTCCATGGCCGAACGGCCAATCAACGAGCTTCCTCGCCTCATCAGCGTCAATGTCGTCGCATGGTGGATATGCGCTCTTTCGTGCAGTGGGCGTGTCGAGTACATCTTTTCAAAGCTCTCGAGTAGGAGCAGCCCCTGGAAGATCCAAAGTTTGGCGGGTGGGCGGAAATCGGCATCCATAAACATCTCCCAGCGCAAGTGCCAGGCAAAGAAGTTGGCAAGCTCAGCACACGCTTGTGTCGTTTCCCGGCCGTACGTCTTCTCCAGACAAGATGCTCCGAGACACATGATAGCGAGCAGCAAGAGGTCTGGGCAAGTACTCGCGTTAAAGGTTGGCTTGTGCAGTATCGGCAGCTGCGGGTGGAAGTGAACCCAGTACGAGCTAATGTACGTCTGCATCATGTGAAGACTCAGGACGTGACGGCTATCGTCCTTGTCGCCATCCATAATTTCCTCTTTTTGCTTCTTGACCGGTGCATGGTCAGTCTCGTTGAAACGGAGATGAATCAAGTCAATGAGGTCTTTGCGCTTCTCTTCTGACAGGGCTGATTCTGGAAGGGTGGTGTCCAAGATGCTGTGAACAGCCATGGGGTGGGAAGGCGGTGCAGGGTTGTTCAGATAGCCAGCCACCGAGGGATCATAGTTGAAGTACGGAGCTTGAAGACCAATTTGACTTGATGCACCCCCTGTAGAGCTGACTCCGCCAGGGTAGTCCATGGGCGATCCACCTCTTGGGTTAAACTGGTTGTCGTTGAACAGCCATGCAGCAAAGTCGTCTGCCATGGCGAATGGTGATCGACTGTATCCAGCGCTACCAAACATTGGTATGGAGTATGCAGGGTTCTGGTCCATCATGGCGTCCGATACACCCTGCATGCGGTTGTCCATCTGAGCTGAAGAATCGACGCCATTGACGGGAGTCTGTGCGGACGAGCCATTGTAGTATTGGTTTTCATGTTCTCGAGACGCAGGGGTGCCAGTGGATTGTGGGTATTCTGGTGGTGGTAAGGAGGAGAACGCAGGGAAATTTTGTACTGATTGATACGCACTTGCGCTGTTTTGATAGCTGGTCGACGAGCCCGAGGGGGTATATGGCGATGGAGTGACGGTTGAACTGTAGGGTGACGTTGAGCTGTATGAACTCACGTTTGACGTCTGCGCGCGTAGCTCGGGCCGTGTGAAGCTGCCATTACCCACATGTGGGGAGTTGTGGAGAGGCGTCCGGCCTCCCCCGTAATTACCCAATGCGGCCGGACGGGGTGGGGGTGCAAAGTTCCCTGAATTCTGAGCCTGCATATCATAAGGCTTGGCCTCCGAGCTCCCTCGGTAGGCATCATCGCTCCCCGTTCTTTGCAGCGAGTCTTGCCTGCTATGCGTTGCTGTGGTTGGGGTTGGCGACTGGAAGTTTGGCGGAGACATTTGCGCGCCGGGTCCTCCGTTGGAAGATGCAGAAGCTGGAGATTGCAGGCCATGTGGTCCTTGGCTCTTCATGCTCAGCGCTTTGGGAGGCGGTGCGCTCTTTCCTCCCAATGCAGCAGTCACGATGGGGTTTAGGTTATGCATGTTGAAAGTGTCTTTGCGCAGCAATTGGGAACCCCGGGCCGTGTGTCTTTCCTTGTGGCGCGCGCAGAGGTCTTGTCGCACAAAGGAGCGATGGCAGTCGGGGAAATCGCAGTGGTATATTTGCTTTGGGTTGTCTGCGCACAGCATTAGCATCATGGCTACTCCAAGTAATTCTGTTTCCATGGACACTCAAATGTGCTGCCGGTTGCAGCTCTGCCAGGACATGATGATAAATGATGCAACTCACGGTTCAGTTGGTGGCGGTACAAATGCTCTGCGCGGGAGTAACTCTTGCCACAGCCCTCGTGGGGGCACTCAAACTTCTTGTCGAGGCCCTTTCTGCTGCGCCGCCTCTTTCTCGAGGAGCCATGGCCGTCGCCCTCGCCATCGCCCGTGTCGCCATCGTCGTCCCTGTCGCGTCGACGGCCGCGGGCTTCGCCGCTGTCAGGCGAGGCGGGGGTCGGGGGCTCGCTGGCAGCACCGACAGCGCTGTCCATTTTGTCTCCAAAATGCGTCTGGATCTTTCCCAAATCCGACGCGTGCGCAGGATGCATGTGGAGGATTTGCGCCGTCATAGCCAGCGGGGGAAGGGAAATCGGGGCCAAGGTCGTGTGTCGCGGGCTTTAGCAGGATGTGCGCGTGGTTGGGCGGGCCGGTGGCGGGACGACTCGCGTGTCGGGTTGTTGGCAAACAATGGATGTTGATGTTAGTCAAGAGACGCTGGGTGGTGGGCGAGCATGCTGTTTTTGGAAATCACGCTGCGTGGAATGCAGATGCACGAGAAAATCGAGGGGGTATTTCTTGGGAGGGAGTTGTGGAGAAATGAACAAGAGGGGTGTCGAGTAGATTCAGGTACTAATCAAGGGTAGTGGTAGTGGTGGTGGTGTGGCAAGTGTGTGTGCGCGCGCGTGCGTGCGTGCGTGCGTGGGTAGCAGTAGTATGTGGGTGTGTAGGACTACGGGGAGCCGCCTGGAGGGGCGGGCGAGAGCGTCTCGTAAATCACCGATGGTCTGGGCAATGACTTGCAGGGACGGGCGCTGTAGAGAGGCGTCGAGTGGGTTGTGTGCGGGGGGTTGGACAAAGTGTGCACCCTGGAGCGTGGGGAAAAGCAAGTCCAAGTGCGCAGGTCGTGTGGGAGCAGCAGGACGGGCGCGGGTAGGAGAGGATGGGATGGGCAATGGGGAATGGCGGGAGCAGTATGTAAGCTGGTGGGCTGCCGCTGCTCTCAGGCTGCCGAGCAACGGACGCTCAGGCTCAGGCGACTTGACCAAGTGATTGCGCAGTAGCCGCGATAAGAAGACCATGTGCCGTGGCAGTGGATAATATCTCGAATTGGGGTGCACGCCTGGCTGAAGAGGTGAGGGGTAGATGCAGGGCCCCCCCTCTCCCGGCCCCTGGACACGACCACCACCACCACTGACTGCCTGGCGCAATCAACCGATGCGAAGATCTGTGTACTGTGTAGTGTAGACGGTGGTATCTATGTACTACAACCTAGCATGGACTGCGACAGGGCCGCCGGCACAACTGGGACAAACGAGGCTCTAATATCACCACCCTGCAGTAGGACAACGTGGAGAAAGGCGACGGGCCCTCGCTCTTGCGCGGGATTGGCGGCGGCGCGCGTGGGGGCTGCACTGAACGAACGCTTTCTCCGAGGTGCTGGAGCTACTATTCCGTGTAAATGCAAATGGCCACACTTGCACCCAATTCCATGAGTCGCATCGTGCATTTCAGATGATCAAATCTCGTCTGTTTACATTAAATCCCTCGGCTGTTGTAGTAGCAAGTACCAGAAGCAGAAGCAGCAGCAGCAGCATCATCCACCCATTGTCACTAATTCTCTCACTTACTTTCTCACTCGGACTCGCCCGCTCGCTGGCTTGCAAATACTGTGCAGAAAGCCCGACCAATACTAATTTCCACACCTCATCATCCAGCGCCTCCCGCCCTCGCCTGCTCTCATTGGCCAGCAGTTTACCCAACCAGCTAGTGCCGCGCCCGGGCCCTGCGCACCTGCCAATAAGGCGCGGCCCGGTCGTCACTCCACCACCACCATCACCACCTGCATGCGCGCCGTCCAGAATCTCGGCCGCTGTCCATTCCGCTCCTCTCGCCGCATTCGATGCTGTCTGCGTTTGCCAGTCCAAACCCTCTCGCCCGCCAGACCTGGAAACTCTTGAAAAAAAAAAGTTTGGTAGCGCCAATCACTCACACACTCTCTGTGCACTGTGTATGCATGCATATGTACATTGCATACATGTGCATCTGACCTGACATCAGAGAGCGCAACTGCAAAGAAAGAAGAAAACAACAGCCCTTTCCCCCCAACGGCTAGTCAAAGTTCGCGTCACCGTTTGCAGCTCCCGACAGATTTGCACGCATTACTTTTCGCAATCCTCCGCGTTTCATGAGCTGCATCCTCTCGTCCTCCTGCAATGTCCCCCCCCGTCCCACCGGCTCCTATTCTTACTTACTCATGATCCCTTGGCTATACTTACATCTTCATCAACTTATGTCGTAGTTGCCGTCCTTTCCATTTCCACGGCACACGCTAGCGATAAGCTCTCTTCGCCCCGCGGACGCTATTTGCGCCGGCGACAACCTAACAAGCACGTCGGGTCAACTTGCCAGACCACAGTCACGTACGCATGCAAATCCATACGCCAGCTTCTGATGAGTCTTCTCCTCCTCTCACGCTCTCCCCATCGTGAGCTTGCACTGGAGCACACGACTGTCTGACGTCAACCCGCCTTCACAAGACCACACATGGCACGCGTGACCAATGTCTGTACGTACTTGTGTGTGTATACTGCATTATACATCATACATTGACACTAGATCCACGACAGGCCTCTCGGATCGACCCCGCCAAGTCGTCGTGTCTTACCACTTTTTTCGCTAAAGGAAAAAGAAAATAATACATGGTATGGTAATAGCCGCGTCCATCTAATCACTCCACTTCACCCTCGACAAGTTCCTACTCTGCCGCTTGCGGGTTGGCCTCGTCCTCCTTGTCACTCGCCTTTGCAGCACCACCAGCCTCTGCATTGTCTCCTGATTTTGCAGTAGTCGCCTTGTCGTCGTCATCCCCAGTGGCTGTAGACTCTGCTTGACCTTCCTTCCCCGCAGCTGCCTCGCTCGAGGCCTCGGTCCCGTCACTCTTGGCTGCCTCTGTGGCGCTCTCGCCCGAAGCCTCATTATCATCTGCAGGTGCAGGATCCCCGGCCTTTTCATTCCCAGTGCTCACTGTTTCCTCTTTGTCATCCTTTTTGCTCTCTGATGCTCCCGTCTTGGCACTCTTAGCACCGGATTCGTCACCCTCCTCGTCACCGTCTTCAATCGTGGTGATGTCTCCGTCACTGTCTTCACCTTCTTCTTCATCATCGTCCTCTTCTTCATCCTCATCGTCGTCATCGCCCTCTCCGCCTTCCTCTGGTGTTGCGGGCTCAAAGATTTGCGTCACAGGCCGGGCGTTGAGGTTGAGGTCTGGTTGCTCCTCTTCCTCTTCATTCTCTTCTACCACAGTGTGCACGATTGTTGCTCCTACCGATGGCGAATGCCTATGTCGCTTTGTAGTGCCAGCAGTCGAGAGTGAGTTATCAGACATGGCCCCAGCCAGCGTGTTGTCCGAGATTTGAGATCCCGAGTCCGAAGGCTCACGCTTCAAAATCAGAGGCGGCGCTGCTGGTTTGGTCTCTGAGTTGAGATCAATACCCTCTGCCTCTGGGGGTATGGTGTAGTTGTCCTCTGGCACCAAGCCATACACATCGCAGACTGTCTTGTAAAAAATGTATAACCCCGTGCGTCCCTCGACGTGCCAGAAAACATCCCGGTGAGAGTACCATGCATGTGCAAATATCCTATACACACGCCTGAAAATGTTGGTGAGCTGCCGTGTCTGTGAGTGCTGCGTCGACTGATCTGTCCCCAGCGCGAGGCGTGATGGAAAGTGCTTTGGCGATGTGAGGGTATTGGCCGCCCAGTCGAGCGTATGACAGCAGTAGTCAATGGCGCAACATGACTTTGGTGGGTCGTGAACCGCGCACAGATACTGCCATTCCGACGCACGCATTTCCGGGCATGTCAACGACGAGCATGGCGGGCTATCTGCAAACAGGGCGGTTATAATCGAGTTGACCTTTTGTATGAGGAAGCGGCATAGTTCGTAGAGCCACAGCGTCCTGTCCACATTCTCCGGCGCATGTGCAATCTTGAGGGCCATTTCTCGATCTACAGGCACGGTGCCGTTTGCTCCTATCGGGTGCGTGAGGAAGTTGTGCAGCGCCTTGAGGTGCTCCGTGAGTTGGAACGCTGAATCAATCTGGCCCAATGTTAGCCATGCGCCTTTGCATCTTGCAAGCGGCCATGCACACCTCTGCAAGTTCTACAAGCGGAGGGCCCTCTGCCATGTCTGCCGCCTTGGTCCCCGGCCGTATCCTTCGCTCAGCAACATGGTCGAGGTTGCTGAAGGGCGTCTGCTGGTCGGATGAGGCTGCAATCGGCGACAGCTGGTCTTCAGGGATAGGTGGCGGACTGGGAAGACGGGGCGAAGCGGGCGACGTCATGGCGATACTGCTGAGAGCAATTGAGCAGCGGGGACTTGGAGAATGGCCTCGCAATCGACGCAGATAAGACCTTGGGGTGGGGTGTAGCGTGTTGTTGACTTTCGGTCTATCTGGAGCTGGCTGCCGATGCAGGGCACATGTGCAGGGATGTTGCCCCAGTACGCGACCGCGCTAGAGTCTTTGCGGGTCACACTTTTGCTCCCCTCCGCACGACGTCATTGCTCAGTCTATTGGCTTGCACACAGTCTGGGGTGCGTTCTTCGAGTCTTTTGTCTATACGCTGACATTAGGGAGCATACTAATTTTCAAGATACATCTAGGTAAGTACCACGCTTCCTGTACAGTGCTATCTCTCCCCCATTTGCAAATTCCTTGCATTCACATGACCTGTCTCTCACCTTGGGTCAATGCGCCTGTGCTCTGGTGTTTTTACATAGACCCTGACATGTACAATTCTGGTAATTGAACATCTGAAAGATTTTCTAACGTGCCCCAGATATATATACTCATAACCTTCCAACAGCTTACTCAATCCCTACTTGCTATCTACCATTGCCTGAGTCACCATGAGCGCCGATGCATCCGACGACGAGGTGCCAAGTCTCATTGAACCAGAAACCACCACCAAAGTCTCGAATGACCAAGATGATGAAGTTCCAACACTTGTGGGCGGTTCAGATGATGCACCACAGAAGAAAGTTCCCATCACTATAGTCACTGGATATCTTGGCGCTGGCAAAACGACTTTACTCAACTACATTTTGACCGAGGAACATGGAAAGAGAATTGCTGTTATTCTCAACGAGTTTGGTGATTGTACGTATTCCCTCTTCATCACTCAGGCTCTTGACTAACATGAGAATAGCAATCGACATTGAGAAGCAACTCACCGTCTCTGACGCAAACTCCACATCCGCCCAACCAGCCCCCTTTGTCCCACTAGCAAACGGCTGCATATGCTGCTCCGTAAAAGACATCGGCGTCGCTGCAATCGAAAACCTAATGGAGCAATCCGGCCTCTTTGACTACATCCTCCTCGAAACCACCGGTCTCGCGGATCCAGGTAACATTGCCCCCATGTTCTGGCTCGACGACGGCCTCGGCAGCAGCATCTACCTCGACGGCATCGTCACCCTCGTCGACGCCAAAAACGTGCTCAAAAGCCTCGACGAAGGCCTCGGCGACGACGAAGAAAAACTCCAGTCGCAAAAGAATGCCCACGACGATCACCACGGTCCCTTACTCACAACCGCCCACCTCCAAATCAGCCACGCAGACGTCGTCATAATCAACAAAACCGACCTCGTCACCCCCGACGAACTCGCCCAAGTAACCAACCGCGTCCGCTCGATAAACGGCCTAGCCCGCATCAAAACAACAACAAAAAGCCAAATCCCAGACCTCCAAGGCCTCGTCCTCGACCTCCACGCTTACGATCAAGTCACAGAGGCAGATCTAACTTTTGCATCAAAAGGCCACTCCCACCTCGATCCATCCATTGCTACTTCGACAATCACCTTCCCCGCTTTATCCCGTGAGCAAGTAGACAAGTACGATTTCTTTCTGCGTACACTGCTGTGGGAGGAGACGCTACCCAACGATGTCCCTCATAAGCCGTTTGAAATTCACAGGCTGAAGGGACGGGCGCCGGTTGAAGGGGGGAAAGTGCTTCTGACGCAGGGTGTGCGGAGTATCTACGACACTAATGAGTTGGAGGGTGATGCTGCGGAGGGGAGTACAGAGGGGAAGTTGGTGCTTATTGGGAGGGGTGTGGAGCAAGAGGGGTTTGGGCAGAGTTTGAAACAAGTGTTGGGGTTGTGAACGACAGTTTATACGAGATGTGGAAAATGAAAAAAGTTTGTTTTTAATGTCTGGCTTCGTATTCAACTTGCTTTGCGTCTTCTCGGTATGCAGGATTGTATACAATACCTATCATTACCCCAAACAAAACCAACCACCCTTCCCGCCTACCCTTCCCCCCCTTATTAACCGAAAGAAGAATTTTCCTCCAAACCCTCAACAAACATACTTCTTCCAAAGACTTACCGTATTCATTTACATACTAGCACGGGAACACGGAAGGTGGGAAATGCAAAAAAGATAGATAGACGGTTTAACGAGTAAAATGGGTTGGTATATGAGTATCATAGGAGTGTACAGGGGGTTATTGGTGAAGGTAAGGATGTAGGTACTATAAGAGATACTCATTCAAGATATGTACAAGAAATGGTTCGTCGATACGTCTCGGAATATGTTGGTTAGAGGGGAGGAAGAGGAGTTACGTAAGGAGGTACGAAAGGGTTGGATGGAAATGTGTACTTCTATGTATGCGAGTGTGGTGTCGTTGGTGAGAAGGGGGGGGGGCGTGATGGATGGTTAAGGGTTGGGTAGAGGTAGAGGTAGGGTAGGTATCACGTGAGAGCCTACCATACCCTTACCTCCACCTGTTTACTACTGTACTTCAGTTTAGAGTGTTGTGACATTATGATCCCCATTTTTTCGGTTTATGTGCCAATCAGCAGTGCATGCTGCTGCGATGTGATAAGGAAAAGTACGACCGTTTTGGTGATGCTATTGATTAGTACGTGCAGAGCGTGCACTGCCACTTGAGTTGCTATTATTCAGTCACGAGCAGTGTTGGAATATTCGATGATTATAGAATCTAACAAGTCACCTTGGGTTGCCCAGCATACCTGGACCAAGTCCAACATAGTTCCCTTGAAATACTGTTCCACCGGAAACTGTGATAGCGCCTCGATACTCGGAACCATTCTGTGTGATGCTCTGAGGCATTCGGTATGCTGTTTCGGTAGTAGTAGCGGCACGGGACGCGTTAGTGGCTGGAGGCCGTGATAGTGTCCAGCCGCCTACGCCTCCAAACCATCGACGTATCTCCGTAGATGCAGCAGTAAGCCATTGCCATTGGCCGTTCCCTGAGGAATGAGCTACGCATAGTTCTTCTGCTCCCTTCCTACGTCTTTCAATTTCGTGCAATAGCCGTGTTATAGCGTTGCTTTTCCCTTCGCCATAGATGAGCGGAATGTGGAGGTCAAAGAGGCCGAGTAGGCTATACGCCGCATCCTCCTCACGTTTAGTCTGGCGCTTCGCTGCCCAAGAGAGTCTTTCTTCAATCCTGAAGTCAGACAAGGGACTTCCTGCCAGTGCTTGGATAGGAATGCCCGTTATTTCATGGATTTGTTGCTCCAGCGATTTCTTAGTCCCGAGTTTGGTGCCTTCGCGAGAGAAGAACTCAACCTCTGAGGAAGCAAGAAGCTCCTGCAGTGTCCAACCTCTAGTAAACCATCTGCTGTTTCGAAATTCGGGCTCCCATGTCTTCTCGGGCGATTGACTGGTCTGGCTGCAAGTATTGGCTGAGACGTCGGCAAGGTATACGTAGCATTTAGTTGCGTGCTTATACCAGCGGAACATTGAGTTGATCGCTTCTGAGAGTTCCGTGTAATTCGATCTATCGATGCAACAAGAGTCCACCCAGAAGTAGCGAAGGCCATCGCTAGCAGCCTGCTTTCCGCAGAACTGGGTCTTTCTATACCCTGCTTTGTCTTTACCAGTGCCTGTCACTATGTCTTGCAAGGTAACTTCTTCCTCGTCAGCCTCCCAAGTATGCGACAGTATCGCATACGGAGGCACTTCGTCAAGAAGATCTCTTGTTACGCTAAAGTCGTTTTGGTTCTCAACCTCTAGTAGACGCATGGCTGGAGTGCAGCAAATGACATTTACAGATAGTGGGGGTGTGAAATCAGAAAGGGTGCCGAGGCTATCGCTGCAGCAAAGTTGGCAGAGCCTCAACATATAAGTATATATGAAGTGCCAGCCATCCCGAAAGATTTTAATAATCAGGCCACAACCTACTGCTTGTGTTTTTTTAGCTTGCATAGAGTACTGCTAGAATAAGCCTATTGCTCATCGATCCGTCAGATGTCCCCAATCGTTCGCCAATATAGCGTCACTCAAGCGCAGGTGCTACGTTGACCAATCCGCTGTGTAATTTCAACCTCCGAGCCTTCTGAAGCATAACGAATGAGTACCAAGGCACTCATACGAATTTTACTGACGATATTGCTTTTGAAAACTTGGCATGACCTCCCTTTCTATGAATTTGCTAATAATCACTTGGTTAATTGGAAGTTCTTTGGTGTTAATTCAAAGAAGGATCATCTGACCCAACACTGACTTGCCTCCTCTCGAAGGATTCTGTGTAACATGGAATCTTGGCCATTCTACGTCTGCCACGTCACTATCTGTTGGAGGTTGAACTTATGCTGCAAGGCTGAACCTTAGTTGTAAGGCCGTACTTTAGTTGCAAGGCTGGACTTTAGTCGCAAGGCTGAAATCTGGCTGCAAGGCTGAAGTTGTGGCGTTCCAGCAAGAGAGAAATGACCAGCGATATGTTTACACGCCTGTCTACTCAACACCCTCCTTCTGCAATCTTTCTGGGTTGTCCTATTAGCTCATGGTAAGCTGCATCAAGGACGGGTCATGGAGACTGATGGCGTCCACTTCATCATCTTTGTATGAAGCCTCAACGTTCATTTGTGCAGCGTCCGTTTGAGCGGAATTACAAAGTCTGACCGCAAATATGTATATAAGATGTCGGAGTGTATTGCTTGATGTCGGTTTCCATATATCATCCAGCCTCAATTACATCACGATTCAACACGATTGTCCCTGAAAATGTCGTCCGACTCTACGCGTAAACCTCTCGGTGGTTCTGGTCAGAAGCGAAGCAATGGAACTCGGTAAGTGTTATAGTAGCTTCGCCTCCACATCTCACCAACGGACACAGTACCGATGGCGATATACCATCCCCTACCGATGGCGATATATCATCACCCCAGTTAGCTCAAAAATCAGCTCAGTCGCCCGATTTTGAACTCACTCAGGGATCTTCGACGCATAAAGGAACTATGACGGCCACTGGAAAAGGTTCGATTGTGTCAGGCAATCGCGCGGATGGTATTAAGTCAGGAAAGGTCAAGCAGGATGGATCAGAATACCATGCTGCTATTGTTTCCAACGACAATGGAAGCATTATCACGGGGAATTCTGCAAATGGACGCCCAACTATATAATAAAAATAGGTAGAATTCAAAGTTTGTTCTTGTCGTCTGGTTTGGGTAGTATCGATCCCTGTGATGCAATCGAGTCGAGCGACGAGGCAAGCACATAATAGTACTTCAGATGAGCATGAGAGCCTCTGATCGGAAAGAGGAGCTAGACCACAGCTCCAGTAGCTATCACACAAGTCTGCAGAGCTCCGCAGCCGATTCCAAGGCCTTCAGGCAAATTGTCATCTGTGGCCACGGGGGCGACGGCTGCCAATTACTGCCCTCCCAGCCCGGGCTGTGCAAGTGGCACAGTGCCCGGAACCTGCTCCCGCCTGTTATTTCGCGGCTGAGCGAACTTAGGACAGGCAACAGCTATGCCATGACTCTCTGGCACATAAGTAATCGAATTCTTGTGATTTCGTTCATAGCTCCTAATCTGAATCTCTTTATGTCGCTACGATATCCGCCTGCGCAGCCGGAGAGCAGGCGATCTAGCGAAGAGCATATCCGCCAGGGAGGTTCCCGTTTTGGTAATACTCGCGCTAAAGGTAGAGCAAATGTCTTCCAGGGTAACCTTTGGTTCAACTTTTCCGGCCCCTCCAGTAAGTCGGCCTCTAACGCTACTAGCACCTCGCAGAAATTCCATGCTCACACCACGAAGGCTCTTCAGCGGCGACTCGACCCGATTTCGAGGGCCACTTTGCGCATGCTGCGTTCGAGCCCGTCAGAGCGTTCGTCCTACGAAGCAGCCTGCACGACCAGATACACATGCAACTCGCCCGCGTTGCTACAGACAACAGCACTAAGATGCTCGCGGTGTGGGGGCTAGGTGGTGCAGGCAAGACGCAACTGGTGCTAGACTACATGCACAAACATCGCGAAGAGTACGATGCGACGTTCTGGATCGAGGCCGGGCGTAAAGAGTCACTGGAGCGCGACTTTGTACGCCTGTACCAGACGCTGCTTGTGTTGCACACACCCGCTGGGGCATATTTGGAGACGACGATCAGTGTAGAGCATGCCGTGACTGGAGTGAAGAGCTGGTTCGCGCGTCAGCAAGGGCGATGGCTGATGGTGTTTGACGGCGCCGATACAATTGAGGACGCAGAGGTAGACGGCTACATCGATATCAGGCACTTTATCCCCAGTGCATCATCTCTTGATGTTATCATCACAACTCGTAGCAGCAGGGCGAGCGGTATATCGCGTCTGAAGGGGGTGCACGTGGGCGAGATGGAGGCAGGGCAGGCAGTTGAGCTGTTCCAGAAGTATGCATTCATACCACAACTTGATGCGACTGTTAGAGATGAGGTAATGCGTATTGTTAAGAAGCTTGGGTGTCTAGCACTGGCTGTCACGCTTGCTGCCACATACGTGGGATCGACGCCGCGGCTACAGAGCAACGTCAAGGCGTACCTACCTGAATACCAGCAGCGACGACAGGAGCTGCTTCAGCGTAGACCAGAGAGCCTGTTGCACCAGTACAACGCGAGTGTGCTGACGACGTGGGAGACGTCGTATGCTGCCGTTTCCAGCCAGTGTATTGAGGCTTCGGTTCTCATAACAATACTATCATTCCTAAGTTTCGACGACATATACCTTAAACTATTCTGTCCCGAGACTGAGCAGGGTGGTGTGAAAAAAACAGACGAGACTGGTGTAAGCTGGAAACGTCTGGTTTCGCCGAAGCAGCTAGTAACCAAGTACAAGATCGAAGATTGGTTTAAGGAGCTTGAGAAGTACTCACTCATACAGTGGAAAGATGAGCAGCAGGCCTATGTGATGCACAAGCTAGTGCATGCTTGGGGATACGAACGGCTTACGACAGAAGAGAAGGACAAGTACAGTCAGGCAGCATTTGGGCTTGTGATGGAGGCGATAGAGGGCTGTGGTTGTGCACCAGACAACAAGCTTCGTCTAATGCCGCATGTGATGGCCAATCTTGCCATTACGCTGAGAGAGCAAAGAAACGTCAACAAGAAAGCAGAGATGCAGAGGGTGGTGCTAGAGAAGTTGATGCGGATCTTAGGCGAAAATGACCCTCACACAATTTGGGCGATGAATAGCCTTGCCAACACACTTAAACAGCAAGGACAACTAGAAGAGGCAGCAAAGATGCAAAACAAGGTACTAGAAAAGCAGATGCAGAACTTAGGTGAAGATCATCATAACACAATCGGGGCGATGAATAACCTTGCCAATACGCTTAGAGAGCAAGGACACCTAGAAGCGGCGGCAAAGATGCAGGAGAAGGTGCTAGAGAGGCAGATGCAGGACTCGGGTGAAGCCCATCCTTGCACAATCAGAGCAAGGCATAATCTTGCTGCTACGTATAGCGATCAAGGATATCTAGAAAAAGCGGTGGAGATGCAGATAGGAGTGCAAGAAGAATGCAGGCAGATCTTTGGCGAAGACGATCCTGCTACTGTCAAGGCGACACGCAACCTCAACATCACCCTCAACCGGCAGAAATTAAGAAAATAACAGTCCCCTTAGCCAGATACAACAATACAACCCTCGTTGATTCTCCCTTGATATTCAGGTGAACCCTACAGTCTTAGTACGGCTTCGTCGAAAAAGAAAACGCGGAAATACTCAATAAATGACCTTTATTCTACGCTGCACATTATCATTTACTATGCCAAGATATTAACGACACAAAAGGCTCTTGCTAATAGCAAGCCTGTTAAACACAGCTAGTTACACTACCACCAAGTAGACAAAAAAACAAAACCTAGGTGTACTCCAGTTAAGCCACCACCTAATGCAATTTTGTTTTCTAGACGTACTCTCTTCACCCCACACAAACATCACCCTCAAAAAACCAGAAAAGCGCTACCGTAAACACCGCAGCCAACTACACAAAAAATCCACCCAATTCCCATTACCACGCAACCCATCATCCTTCATCCAACTGGGTGGGACTACACCAACAAACCGGCACGCAGTTCCCGCCCCCGAATAATCGGCCCGATTGCGCATCCCCCCTCCTCCCGCCGCAATAAGTATATGATTGGAGGAAGAATTCATGCAAAAAGCTAACAAGTGCACTTTTTTGGTCTGCTAACAAATGATTACTGTGTACCATATGCAAAGAAAGGGACGGGAAGTTGGGAAAACAACTGGACTTGAATGGGGATCCCGAAGAACGGAAGACAAGTATTTTGACTCGTAATGCTGGTAATGCTTTCTGTACCGTAGAGATCCTATTAGTAGTCAAGAAAAGCCACACAGTTTCAGCGAAATTCATGTGTATTTCTATTCTCATTATGGGAGTCCAAAGATATACTGATGGTCATGATGACGAATGTGTTACTTTATTACGTATACTGCCATGTCCCCGTTTTCCCAAGTCATATAGAGCAAGAAGAAGGTGGTGGTTCATGGCACTGTGATTAAAAGATTGATAGTTGGGAAAACCCCAGTATTTCCTAAACAGACATGATAATATATCCATTTCTCATGCCCACCCCAACCAAAAACATTGTTCGTTATCGTTGAGGATTTTCATTTCAGCGAGTGGGATAATAGTCCAATGTCCATCATACAAACATTTATACGGCTTCCTTCTCGGTGCTGACAATCTTTGTCTCGTGCTCGACACCCGAGGAGCCATCTCCAGACAGAGCAGTGAGACCGAGCTCGCGGTTGATTTCGGCCATGCGCTCCTGGTCCTTGAGTGCGGTTCCCTCGCTGCCGAAGATGGTGTCCATTTCTTCAAGGGTGAGACGCTTGGTCTCGGGGACGAGGAACCAGATGAAAGCTGCTCCAAGCGTGGTGACGAGACCGAACAGGATATAAGTTCCGTATGTGATGCTCTTGAGGAGATCGGGAGTGATTTGACCAATGATGAAGTTGTTCATCCAGTTGGACGAGCCACCGAGAGCGGTACCATATGGACGAGTGGACAGAGGCCAGATTTCTGCAGAAATGAATTAATTTTGGTGTGCAAAATGGCTTCAGGCGCAAGATGACTTACCGGCAATCAGAATCCATGCACAAGGACCCCAGGAGTATCCGAAATGAATGACAAACAGCCAGACCATGACGACTGCAGCCCATCCAGCAGCCCTATGATTTTCGAAATCGTTGATGTTCTTGGCGAGAATGACGGCGATGACGAAATGGGAGAAGGCCATGCCCAGAGCACCAACAGCCAGAACGGGCTTGCGACCAAGCTGATCAATGTACAAGACAGCGGGAATTGCTTTAATTTTGTTAGTACTGTGGTTTCTCTATCTGATTGAGAAGAAAACTTACTGGCAATGAACATGACGATTCCAACCACACCGGTAGCGAGGAGGGATGTAGTGTTGCCTACCAATCCAATCTGCTGGAAAATGACGGGAGCATAGTAGAGAACCTATTATCGAATGGAAATTAGCCAGAGTCGCACAGAAAAATCCTGTAGAATCAATACGTACAGCGTTGATACCAGTCCATTGCTGGAAGAACATGGTGACGGTGGCAACGACGACTCGCTTGAACATGGCCTTGGTCTTGAAAAGAGAGGCAATGGCCACAAACTGGAGCTTGAAGATGTTCAGGGTAGTCTGCTCCTGGAGGTGAGGGAAAGACTCGGCAACAGTGCGCTTCTCAAACAGAGACTGTGCCTTGATTTCGAGGAATTCAAGCTCAATGAGCTCGTGGTCAGTTGGCAGGTTGCGGAGAGAAGCGAGGTTGTTGCGGGCCTCCTCTTCACGGTCGTGGTGCATCAACCAACGTGGGGAGAAAGGCATCCAGATCATTCCGATGAGGAGAATGAACGCTGGGACGAGTTGGAGGCAGATAGGGACGAGCCATGCTGCGTTTGACTGGGTCTGGAGAGTGGTGCCACCGATGTAGTTTGTTCCGTAGTTGATCCAGAAACTGACCATAATACCGAATGTGATGGCAAGTTGCTGGAGCGCGACGAGAGCACCACGGACCTCGCTGTTCTGAGTAAGTATGCGGTTTATATGATTTACGCGAGATTTACTTACGGAGGCGCGCATTCACTGTTGTACATGGGAACAATGGTGGAGAGAGCACCGACACCCATACCGCTGTGATTTGTTAGTGCAAATATTCAAAGTTATGGAATTTACGCAGACGAACGTGATGAAACGACCAGCGAGAATTTCCTCGTGTCCGCCAGCGATGGCAGTAATCTGGATGACGACACCGATAATGAATACAACGGTGGAGATCAAGATGCCGTACTTTCGCGAGGCAGCCTCAGCGATGAATCCGGACATGATGGCACCGAACCAAGCACCAAGTTCCAAAATGGCAGTCAGCCATCCCTTCTTGGTAGCGTTGGCGGTATAACCATCGGTTTCTGTTGCGTGTCAGTGTGAGTGCATATATGACCGAGTGGTGACTACATACGCTTCTCAAACGAAGGCATTTGCAAGATGCCACTGAACATGCCCTGGTTGTATCCGTAAAGCACACCACCAAGACAGGCAAACATGGCAATCAGGAAGACCTTTCCATTCTTGACAAGAGCCGCTGGACCACTCTTGCCCATGAGGGCTTGACGCCTTTGCAGCGCGACATCAAAGCCGGCTGTAGGAGCACCTCCACCAGCCATAGCGATAGTTGGTATTGGAACTGCGGGTGGTGTTTGAGAGAGAGCGGAGGAGAGGATGGCTGAGATTACCCCAGGTTATCGGAAATCTTGCCAACATGCGGTGCAGGCGCCATCTTATGTAGGATGCGGAGAAGGTGGCCTGCCCACATCACATATCATCCAGCATCCCGGTGATAGGATCATTGCAGCATGGAGCATATTGATGCCACAATTATTCCCAGATCGGCGGGAGGCTATGACCGGTAGATGCTCTTTAGCCCTTTAAGCATACCAAGGCTAAACGCCTCTTCGGCTGCAGCTTCGCAAGCAGTCAGACGAGGGCAGCAAGGCCGACAATTGGACACTAGCAACAATGTAATCCTCCGCGGTCCCCGCAATGTCCGTCCACCTATGTCGGTGTCGTACGCTCGGATCAGCGCCAGTGCCTCTTCCAGACGCAAATTAGGCTAAATGGCAGCCAGCCCGAGCATCCTGAGCCGAGCAGAATAAGCTTTGAGGACGGCGTGCAACGGTCCTCATGGCAGATCCAATCCACGGGCCGCTTCCTGACAGGCGCGCGCCATGCGTTTCCAATCATGGCCTTGTTTAGTTATTCTCTGTTGTTGGAGGTGGAGGCGGGAGGCCGAACGCCTAACAATGGCTAAAAGGACATGTTCATGTGAGCAGGACCTAGACCCAACAATACTTGCCACTCGCAGCCATGCCACACAGCTATCGGGCCTCGGAGACGACCATGCGAATGTGCTTCTAGCCCTTTTGCTCATCTTGAATTCCGTGGAGCAATACGACCTGACCCATCCATCTCCTAGTGTCGTGAACGAGGCAAGGACATTTAAAATTGTGCCGGTGCACTTCCGAGTCAGCGGTACCGCGTTGGAAATTGCGGCAGAAGAAAAGGAAAATCCCAGGGAATGCTCCGCTTGCGCCAGAAATGAATTTAATATAGTTGATGCAGATGCAACGTGGGTGGGTGATGGAGAAACGGGGGCCCACGGGGAAAAAAAGTATGTCGACGGACCCTTGCGCGCCCCACGCGTTTCTCCTTCCTGACGCGTCGTACCTTCCACAACGTACACCAAGCCATTACCAGCACCCACCCACACCAACACCGAGTATCCACCCAAAGTACCGGCATCGTGAACAATCATGGCTGTTTCTATCTTTCAGAGGAAGAAGGACCTCGGATACCTTGTCTTTTTCGTCATACACCTGCCGGTCATGCTGGGTAAGTTCATGATTCATTTCATCTCTCTTCACATGGCCATGCCATCTCCTACCAGCATCACCCCGTGACACTAGTAGAAAAAGTAAATTCCTGTCATCTTACCATTTTCCGAATCAAATATCCGCGGACTACCCACTGCATGCTCTCTTCAGCCCTGTCGTCAACATGCTCGCATAAACCTCCTCACGTTGCACAACCGCAAAACAATTCCCAAGACAATGGCCACACACCCCTCCTCTCAACCCCCACTGTTCCGAGGAAATCATCCACAATCATCATCATTATGCACCTCCTTGCAAATCGTCCCCTGGCCACCACCCCGCTAACCCTAACCCAGCATTCGACCTGACAGGCTACTACCCCCTCTCCATCAAACCCACGTGGATGATCACTGTCCGCGAATGGTACGTCGCCACTTATGGTGACCGCTTCTTCTACGCCACCCCGACCTGGTTCTCCGTCGTCACTTTCCTCGAACTAATCTACCATCTCCCCGTCACCCTCTGGGCTATTCCCGCTTTGCTGCGCAATGACCCGCGTGTACCCTTAGTCCTGCTGGTTTTTGCGCTCGAAACGAGTATAACGACGCTGGTGTGCGTTTCCGAGATGCTGAGTTGGGAGGAGTTGACTCCGGCGCAGAGGGGGCTGCAGGGGTTGGGCGGTATGTATGGTGGGTACTTGGTTGCTGGTAAGTCTGAGGCGCGTGGCAGGGATGTTGGCGATGGTAATGCTAATGAGATGTAGGTATCTTTATGATGCTGGATTGCTATGCGAGGTTGGATCAGATGATTGCGAGACAGCATAAGGGGTTGGAGCCCGTGACTAAGAAGAAGCTGTGAGCTTAACAGTCACATATTGTGTCAAAGATACGTACGCATCGTATGAAGCATACGACAGGGTACTTACAGGCATACTTAAGCTCCAAGTTACTTATCTTGTCTTGCGGGAGATATTAGAATAATTCAGTACGGTGCTAGGAAATCACTGCAAGCGTCAAGCCTTGTGGATTGCAGGTAGGTAAAATTGCAACACCTAATATAGAAAAGAGGAGTACACATGTCAAATCAATATTCAAGAAAATAACGTCATTTCGATACATTTTTTTTTACAACCCGACATTGTCCCTACGCCGTGTTCCCACACAAGCATTCCAGAGAGCAAAATGCCATCTTCGACTCTGACGACCAAATACGAGAGAACCTCGCAACGTATAACCCAAACGCCATTTGAAACAACAAAAGATAGAGATAATAAAACCTAAACCAGAATCCAGAAAGGAAATTCGTAAAGAAGAAAGAAATACCTAGATCAGATCGTACCTAGCCCTCCGAGCCACTGTTTTTTTTTGTGTGTTAATATTCTTTTCCCATCTCCTCACCAACTTTAATAAAACACCCTACCCCCCTCGACCTCGCCCTCGCCCTCGCCCTCGCCCCTCGCCAACTGCACCAACCTCACCTTCTGCGCCTTCCCCTCAAACTCCTCCCCAAGCCGCATAACGCACGTAAACAGTACATTCCAGCCATGCACACCCGCCGCATAAAACGCTTCAAGAACCGCAGCTTCGCGGCTGCCACACTTGATCAGCTTATAAATATGGCGACCTTTATAATGCACTTCTTGCGGGAACGTGTGGTCAGCGTCAAAAGTGCTGATGACAAGGCAGTACACGAGGGGCATGGAGTCAGACTGTGCGAGACTGGTGCTTTGGTACTGGGAGCCGGTTGAGCTTGCGGCGTCGGTGCCGCGAGTGACGTCGTCGAGGAGCGTCGTCAGCGCAGCCGAGGCCCATACTTTAGGAAGTTCAAGACTTAGAGGCTTTGCGTGGGGCACGGCGAGGACTTTGTCTTGCGGGGTGGAAAAGGGCTCCGTGTCGACTTTGGGGGGCTTGGAGGAAGACGACTTGCTGGGCTTTTCGTACCAGATTCCCGTGTCGGCGTGCCGCAGGAGCCACTCGTATTCTTGGTAGTCGGCCGCGTAGGCTTGGTGGCGCATGAGGAAGACGTTGCGCCGGAAGGGTACGATGCGGACTATGTGGCTTGAGATGTCGTTTGTGGGGACGCCGAGGGAGCGGGCGGGGATGAATTGGTGGGCTGTGTTGACTTCCCATTCTGGGATGAAGGGGAGGTGGTCGAACGATGCTGGGGGTGGTGGTGGCGGCGGCGGCGGTGGAGGAGGAGGAGGTGGTGGTGGAGGTGGTGGAGGTGGTGGAGGCGGAGGGGGAGGCTTCAAGTGGTTAGAAATTGGAGATAGTAAAAGCAATATAAGAACATACTGATGGTTGAGAATATGGATTGAAAGAGGTATGGAAGGTCATAGGCTGCATGCTACTAGGTGGTGCCGACTAAAGAGTATTTAGCTAGGTTCCTATGATGCATCAACGATATATTTAACTTACAGGCGGAGGAGGAGGCGGTTGTATAGCCTGGTATTGAACTGGGCTTATACGTTTCCCACCACGTTCCGGTACTCTGCGGCTTTCTGATCGTCCCAAACCGTTTTTCTCGGTATCATTATGTTCTTTTGTGAGGGGAGGCTCTGGGTTTGGATCGGTACTGGCTAGCTCTTTGTTTGCTTTTTTCACCCAGTGGTCTACAAATTGCTCATCCCGCTTCACTTCTGAGCTATGCCACCCGCCTTTCATGCCTGAAGGATGCACCCTCATGGAGCTGTCTGTTGAAGCCGGACTCGGAGCTCTGCGAGGTGGCTCGCAATTCTCATGTCCACAGTTGTCGAAGCAGGTTGATCTGGCGGCGGGAGAACGAGGATCCCACGCAGGCTCTCGGCGAGGCTTTGCTTCGGGACCCTGCGGATCAGTCGGATTGCCCTTGATGATTGACGAAATTAAACTCATTGACGGACCACTCTCAATGAGAACTATGTCTTCATCCATGAAACCGAGAATGGATTCGACAACTCTTGGTTTGGAGAGTGGTGACGAGAAGAAAGGTGCAGACTGCTCGAGTTGGTATTTCAATGTTTGTAAGCAGGAAGTGGAGATTTGACACCGCAGAGGACGTGGCCTACAGTTCCCAATTAAATATTGGAAATTCGCATTACGGTTGGTCCTACGTAGGCCATCCCTCAACGAAGAATACAAGCCAGTGCGAAATAGGCTAGATAGCCCCAACTGTCCTATGACGACTACATTTCAAGATGCATACGGTGAGGGGAACTGACCCGGCGAGCTGGTAAGTCGGCTGAGCCCTATGTGTGCGAGTGCCTCCGAGGAATCCTGAGGACACGTCAGTAAGCCCCACGTATTCTGAAACAATGGTGACCTTCCTCTGGCATATGACCATACTCAGAAGCGTTTTACAAGGCGGTTCCTTCTGAGCAGTTTCCAAATCGGTGTTGAGATGGCCCATATCGTAGGCAGATCAATATTTTGAGGGCTCGCTGATCACTTCGCTATATTGGGGTAACCATAGATTTATTCCGGTCACACAAGAACTAAGAACGTCAAAACAAAGCTGCAGATTCGCTTCACTCTGCAGAACCTGGAATTTCTAGGTAGCATACGTGTTACTGCCAAGAACGAGCACTGACGTACAGGTTACTGAATAGAGAACTTATGCAGTGTAAAGTAACCCGGACTTATTAGATGCAGCATACCCGACATTCGGAGGACTGACAGGCTGCAAAGGAACCTCATATGTGAGAAAGTTGCCGAAGTGGGAATACGTTAATACCTGTAAGCCCCGAGTGAGAGTGTTGGCAGTATTTATATCTAGTAAGCGATGTTGTAGCACCACCCAGTTTCAAACAGGATATGGCTGTTTGATCCTACTGCGAAACGGGAAATCCTCGATCCCTGCAACAAACCGCGCTGTAATTTTGCCCGGTGAATTCATTGGACGGCTACAAGATCAAGGAAAAGAATACGATCGCCAGGTGTTATGCACAATGTGGCTCAGTCTAAGTTTCCACTAAGGCAAGCCAAAAAGTCTGGAGCTTTAGTTGCCAACACGGTGATTCATTAGCTGTTCATCTTCCCCACAAGTTCTGTGAGCTGTCGTGTCTGACGAAATAGTCCGGCCGGTATTCTTACCCACTGTGCAATTCCCGATAACTTGTAGCATTTTCCAAAAGTTGAAATTCACGCCCTTCAGAGGATCCGAAGGAGTCGGATGATAATGCAGAACGTAGCACACATCTGAGGTGTGAATTCTGCAGGTTGCATGCATCTGCAGTTGCTACACCGCCTTGTTGTGTCATCTCTGAAGATAAGCCGGTCGGCGGAGCGATGGCTAAGGAATAATAAAACATACGAATATAGAGAGTAGATGGGACTGAAAGGTAAAGAAACAACTAAAACATGGGACCCACTCACATACGTGGCTGATGATACATAGGTGTATGTACACTAAGTACACATGGTCATGCAAGGCACAGAAGCGCTACGTAAGCGAAATGAGGCGACGCCGGAAGATCAGTTCGATCCTTGCCCTATGTAGGCGGAAGACTGATCTTGGGGCAACCAAAGAAACATGGTGAGAGAACGCATGCCATGTTGAAACGAGATTGCCTTATCTACGCCCAGGGTGTGTGAAACTGAAGCAAACCTCAGCAGCTCAATCATGATTCGACAAGAATTGCAGACCATTCGCGAGGGATGTGGTAGGTGCAAGTTTCTTGCGTGAACCAAAATTGATCTACAACAGATGGTTACACGATCTACAGATAATGTCTCCGCAATGGTAATGCCCCGGGCCTTGTTCTAAGTGTAAAATGAAGCAATGGGAGTGTCAGCCAACCATAGTGTTTCCGGTGAACTACCATGGTGCAAAAAACGACCGGACGTTGCCTACCTCTTAGACAACCAACATGCCTACCAAACACCTATACAGCTCCAATACTGAATAGTCGAGTGCGAACTTAACCAAAGGTGCATTTAGCAGGTGACAAGACAGTACAACCACCACTACAACATGCACGTGCACGGATAAGGCTAGTGCGCCAAGCACTCCCGAGGCTTGAAGGCCGGCGTCATCGTAGCTCCCCAAGCTGCAAGCTCACATACGACTCCACACCGAAGCCATCAACGCCGTCGCCAGCTCGTTGTCGCACGCAGCCCTCCAACGACCTAAATCCATACCGTTTCGCGTCGATAACCCATCGCGTCACCTCCATACAAGGAACAGACAACCCACGCGCATCCCCAACCAAACACATCCAACAATGGCGAACGGGTATATACCACCCAACCCCGACCCATCCTATTCAAGCAAGAACAGGAAAAAACTAATACAAGCAGCTGGGCCCCCATCATCGGCCTCATCGTTGTCGTCATCTTCTGCGCCGCAGCCTGGGTTCTAGCGCCAAAGGGCGAAAACCAGACGTACGTTTACCGCACCATCCCCTCGTCCAAGACGGCCTCGACGCCATCCAAGCCCTGTCTGCGCACCAAAGTCTCGTCGCAGAATCTCGGTGCTGCTGCTGCCGTCGACGACCAAGACGATAATGAGAGGAAGCTGCGCGGCGGCACACCGGGGACGAAGCGCGTACACTTTGCATATGATGGCGAGACGTGCGCCACGTATACTGCTGCTTCTGAGAAGATGACTTGAGAGCGAGAAAGCTAGTTACAGCAAACAGGAGCATCGGTGGCGGGGCCGCGGGCGGAAGGCAAGATGGGGAGAAAAGGATACCTTTGGCTAACTTGGCTGCGAACAGGGTTTGGCGATCTACTCTTGTGCTTTCTGCCGCTGCCATGTACATCATGTGGGCTATTACTTTCCTTGCACAGCTTCATCCACTCATTTCGCCCGTACGAAACGACCTGCGACCAGAGTTGAACGGGGGACGCTAAACGGTAATATGTGTGCACGATCACACGTATGAGGGAGTACCGTGGCTCAAGATAAGCTGGAGCGGGCAATCAGGAGTATCAGCGTATGCTGAGAGGCTGCGTTGTACAAGAACGAGCTTTATGCTGAGGAATGGTGCCGAAAGGAGCTCGACATACACGGTTGATGCTGAACATGTGGAATCTCGCGCGCATTTGCACATTTGGTTTGGCGCATTACGGAATACTTCTTCTTTTTTTGCTTTTCGGCGTGTACGAATATCAAATGGGGTATCATATCATTGCTTGAACATCACCGACACATGCATTTCCGGCTCGTGCCCTTTATGTCAAGACGAACTAATCGCATTGCTTGCCCAACCCCAGAGCGTGCTAGCTACCGTCCATTCACTCAAATATCCTTCCCACCCTGTCCCTAGCCCAGCTGCCCGCAGTATCGACCATCCCACAAGCATTCTCATTCCCGCCCCAACACCCACCAGGATCCCCGCTCTAAAATACCCACAATCCATCAAGATCTCCAGCGCTGCAATATTATTCACAATAACCGCGCAACTCACCGCCGTCGCCGAACTCGGCAAATCGTATTCCCAGACAATAAGTAGTATAGGAAAAAGCTTCGTACAAGACGACACGAGCAGCGCCGTCGACAGCGGCGTCGGATTCGGAAAATACGCAATACACCTCTGCCATAGCCTCCTCAGCACACCCGGCAAGCCGGCAGGATTATACGCGCAAAGCAGACGAATCGGCAAGTGAAACGCCAGCGTCGACAGCGTGACGAGGCCCAGAAAAAACAGATACTGGAGACCCAGCGGATACGCCTGGAGCACCATCGCATTCGTAACACCGCTATGCAGGGACCCCAGCGCCGACGCGTTCGGGGGTGCTGTAAAAGGGGATAAGAGGGGCGAATCAGCAGGCAGCGGAATCTTCTCGATGCGCGCCCATGTGAGGTAGACGTCGAAGAGGAGGAGCAGGATGCCTAGTCGAAGGATGGAACGCTGGTTGCCACCCTCTATATTAGCATACAACTCCATTATCAACGTTTACTACTTCCCTCAAGATCGTATATATGTACGCATGGACACGAAGGAATATCAGGGATAGGGAAGAACTAACGTCGAACCTATCATCACCCCTCTCCAACCGATTAAATAGTAAATGCCGGTACACCTCAGCTTTGATGAGCACGAGGTCAATGAATAAGACGACGAAGTCGTGTTCGACGTATTTGTCGGCGAATTTCTTGCAGTGCGGGCATTGTGTTAGGCGGACGCCTTTTCCGAGGGCTCGGTCGTCGGCTTTGGAGTAGGTCGTGTAGAGCGTGCGGACGGGGGTGCGGCAGGAGATGCAGATGGGCATTGTTTTCGACGGTGTTTGCGGCGAGGTGGGGTTGAGTTTTGATTATGCTTGAGAGAAAGGGGAGGTTGGGTTCACATTGTGTGTGGGCGAGGTTAGAGCTGAGGAGAGCTGCTGTAACGAGTGTTGTTGTTGTTGGGGATTGTGGAGTACGGTAATGATGTTTGGGGAAAGTGGCTTTGGCGGGGATTAGGGTGGAGCGAGCTACTTATGTCCGATGCGCTCTTACATTCTCATCACTAGCATTCACGACTTCAAACCACTGTTACCATCCAATTATGAGATTTTTGATTCAGACAAAAATGAGTTAGCTTGGATTGTGATTCTGCCGACCTCTTCTTTATGTCCTGAGAAAAATCTGGCTATAACCACACTCATGCTTTTGACGCCAGTATCCCCCTCCCTATACTGATGATACACCTATTCAACGCCTCGCGCTGCAAGAATGGTAACGCACAAAAAACCCCAAATATACAATCATCGTTCCCGTATATGTTTGCAACCTTCCAACTGCATTTCCTCCGCCATATAGACATTTAGCGAGCAGCTTCCTCGACAACAGCGTTGATATCGCGCGCCCTCTGAATCCATGACTGATCATCCATATCTCGTCCGAGAACATCGCTGCCCAGGATGATGCGCATAACATCAGCCAATCCAATTGCGTTCTCAGGTCCACCGAAAAGCGCGCCTGTTCGCCGGCTGACGGTGGCCCACTGCTCGACGAGGTAAATGATCCACTTAACGAGCAGCTTGCGGTTGCGGCCTGCGAAGGGGGGTTCTTGCGCATACCACAGTGCCTCGAGCGTAGCGACCAGACTTTCGAACGGCGCGTTCAACTTGAGGAAAACGTCAATCGGCCACGTAAGGTTAGCATTCAGCGCCAAGTTCTGAGCGTTGGGCGCGTTGGCGTCATGGACATAAAACTCCAAGTCATACTGCAGGACTAGCTGCAAAACAATATTCACAGGGAACACGTTGTCGTTGAGGTTGGTGCGGTGGCCAAGATCCTGGACTTTCAGTGAGACAATCTCCCAAGGCGCGGCCTGACGGTCGGCAACAGCGTTCCGGTGGGTTTGGTCAATCAGGTTGGTCCACGTTGAGCGAATATCCGGTACGCTACGGTAATCGGCAGCATGGTAAATGAGGAGGCAGATATCGTAGTAACCTGCTTGGTCGGCGTAATCATGGTAGAGCTAGGATATATCAGTAAACTCATCTTTCATATACCAAAAGAAACTCACCTCATCAAGAGGATGGATTTGGCCATTGAGATGCTCAATGACGTCTTCCCTCCGCTTCCCGACAAGTCGCTCGTCGCCCTTGATACGCTGCAGCACATCGTCTTGGATGTTGGCAATATCAAGATGATCGCTAATGTTTCGCAGCAATTCTTGCCTGGTCTGGCGGTTGCGTACTCCTGTTTCTGAAAACCCAGTCATACGCGTCGATGCATTCGCCTTGGCTCGGGACAGGTATTCTATTCTCTTTTCTAGTGTCAGAGGTAGAGTGCTCTTCGCAAGCTGGAATTGTGTCTCCGCCGCACTGAGGTAGTCATTGTAATGAGCGTAGTAGCGCCACAGCAGATCCGCGTGAGCTAGGTTCGTGTCAGAGCTCTGGCGCAGATAGTCGACTACGAACGGAGAGTTGATCTCCAGCAATCGCTCAGCCCATCCATTTTGCATGTACCAGTCGTACAGATAGTTTTGGAAGACTTCGTCATCTGAGTTGTTGATCTGCTCGTACGCTTCGTGTTTGCGACGAGTGACCTGGGAAATAACACCATCGGGCACAGGCCCTTGGGTGTTGAAAGCATGATCGACAGCCTCGATCACATTGCAAACGAGCGTGTAACAAGAAGCGCGCTGTTCATAAAAGTGACGTCGTGGGTCGCTCGCATCGCCGACGTGATCACGGGAGTCACGTACCCAAGACAAGGCCTTGTTACCTCGGTCCCACTCTTGAGCAACCTTGAGGGCTAGTCTGATGGCACCTAAGTTGTGTGTTAGAGCAAGTCAAAAATGTACAGATCTACTCAACTTACCAGCATAGAACTCGAGCTGGATATACTGATCAACAGTGGCGGCCAAGTTCTCGTAGCTCAGGCTCTTTGCCACTTGTTCGAACAATCTCAAGCTGTCATTGAGCAACATACGTCCACGCTCAGCATTTGCACCCATGTCAGCAGCCTTCTTCAAGCTCTCCTGAGCCTTGAAGATGACCACGTCATCTGAACTACAGAAGCTGCCACACTTCCTTCGTAGGGCCTCAGCAACTGACTCAACATTTGAACCCTTAGCAATGTTGCGGTTAACAATAGCCTTGACCAACTCCCTGGCAATTTCCCTACCCTCTTTGATGGAGAAGAGACCCTGGAAAGTGAGTTGACGAACTCTTGTTTGGAGTTGGGGATCTGCTAGCAGGACCAGAATATCCTCCAAACGCTCCTCGAAGAGCACAAGAACAAAAGAGATGCCCTCGACAATGTTGTTAACCATTTGCAACAGGCTAGTGAGCGCTCTGTTCTCGCCTTGGAGCTCGACCTCTTCTTGTCGTGATGTTGCACGTCCCAAAGCCTCTGGGCCAGCCAATCCTTCGATGAATGACTTGTTCGATTCCAAGAATTCCTGAAGTTGGGCCAAACAACGCTGTACCTCCTGCAACTTGGTGATCTTGTGAGTCGAGGTAAGAGCCGGTCCAGTTGGGGTGGCGGTCTCTGTGATGATGGGAGTATTCCAGATCGATCGAACAATGCGAGCAACGTACATGGCAATACCATCGTGACGTGGTGACGCGCGGACGTTCTCTACGCTCAAGCCTTCTACAGTCGCACTCTCGGTGAGATGCGCCTTGCCGCCAAACTCAATGAACACTCTACGAGCAAAATCAAGCACTTCGGGATCAGTGACTTTGGCGATTCTTGAATCCGGTCCAACATCTGAACCTTGACCACAAGCAACAGCCAAAGCTGTGGCTGAAGTTTCGGCCAGACCATATTGCTTTGCCAGCTTACGAATATCGGCTTCGGCGCCCTCGGGACCTCCGCTCTTGACAATCGAAGCAAAAATGTCCACCAGTCTTCTGCGTCGAACAGTTTCGATACCGTTCGATGTGATGATAGCATATTCGCACAGCGGCTTGTCAAACTGGGTAGCGAGCTCGTTGCCAAAGCCTAGAGGTTCGTTCCTTGCCGAGAATGGTTCGGACACCAGGCCGATATCCTGCACTCTTCCTACGAGTTCGGTAAACAGGCCAGTTTCGGTGTATCGCGGAGGTTCTGAGCTTTCCCTTTGACCTAGTAGTCCGGAGTGGGGCGCGGAAACAAACATGTGATGGTTCGGGTCATTTGGCGACCTAAGGACGAAAGAGAAGAAGGCACCAGGGGGGTATCTAATTCCAAGTTTAGTTTCTCTCAGCCATCTTGATTCAAAACCGACTGCTGTGCCTCCTTGGTATGGCTGTACTTGGGTGGAATTGCTCTGGGCCGAGGGCTGACCGTCGTTTGGCGGGAATCGAATGTGCCGTAATTGCATACTGCTTGGCGCGCTTATGTTGTTTGCGCTCCATTGTCCTCCAGACGTTGTGCTCAGATACAATCTGCAGCCTGACGATGTGATTGCCATTAGAGAGAGATTGTCCGCCTCTGTGCTAGAAATGGGACTCAAACTGACAATCTGCATCTTGTCCAGCACGCCTGTCGGTCGTACAATGTGCCCACACATGGTCTCAATCTGTGTGCGTGTTCGAGTCAATGCGCTCTCCAAAACATTTGGCGCGCGCATATAGTAGACCTTGATGGTTCCGTTGGTGGAGAGCGTGTAGAGAACGTTCCGGGTGTCATCAATGGCCATTTGCTGGATACCAGCTTGTCGCGTCGTCCCATAGAATGGCAGTGCCGGTAGGCCGATAGAAGTGGTAACATGGTTGGTCTTGCTGCATTTGCTGGAGAACCACTTGTCCTCTTGTTGGTAGTTGAGCTCGTATACGTCCTCTGTTTGTCCATCACCAAAGAAGATGCGCCCTGTCGTATCTGAACCAGCGATTGCAGTCACATTGATCTTCCTGACTGATGTAGACAATCCTGTCCGGTACATTGTGATGCCGTGCACTCCCTCGGACCCCCGTTGACACTCTACAGCAATCAGAAAAATGTCCGACACGGTTGCGACGACAAGGAGGTATTCGATGGAGGGCACGAAGACACCGGCACGCGGCTTGACCAGCTTCACACAGGTAATGTTGCTGGGTTGCTCTTCAAAACCAACGAGCTCGGGGTTCGGGTGCGTGTAGTCCCAAAGATAGACCTGGTTATCAACTACAACCCAGGCGTGGTTGATCTCAGCGAACAGGCCCATGCTCGTCGACATTTGCGTGTGGTCCACCTGCTCGAAGACGGCCTCGGGGAGCTTATACGACCGCAGTTTTTGAAAGGGCGCCCATGCCGGACCACTCGGTATCTCATATTCACCAGAGATGCCCTCTGGACCATTTCATTAGCATCTCGACTAGCCTGTTCTGCTGCTGCCAGCTACTCACGTCCAATGTATGCCTCGAGGGCTGGAAATCTGTTGTCTCTATCCAGCATGCTGTTTATAGTCCGCGATGCGCGATCGATGGGACTCTCTGCTGGGGGTGCAGGCAGCACTTGCTGTTGCTGCTGTTGCTGCGACTGTGGTTGCGACATGGAGCCTCTCCGTGCAAAGCCAGGTCGGTTTGGAGCCGGCGTGTTGACAAAAGCGCCGGGAGTAGGTCGCTGCGGCGTCGCGGGCGCCATTTGAAAAGCCATGATGGGCAGTGTTTGTGTCGTGTTAGAAGGCTGCGCTGCGCTGGTCGCGGCTCGTGGAAGGGCGAGCTTCAGGTGGAGGTTGGGGGAACGCGCCGGGGATACGACGTGCACATTAGCTGCGCGCTATTACTGAGGGGACTAAAATGACAAGGAGACGCGCAAAGAAGAAGATTAAGCAAGAGGATTGGAGCGGTTCGCGACGCTGGGTCTCGGGTACAAGCTGCAAAAGTGACGAGCGACAACAAAAGGTTGTGCTTGGCAAAAGACCAGGATCAGTAGTCGGACTAGCTGGGTCGCTCGCGTCTGAGCGCGTTTTTTGTCCCCCCAAACTTTTTTGGTCCCCATCGCCCATTGCATTGTCCAACCAACGACGCTGTTTGATACAGTCACTGGCCTTGTTCAAAACTACATCCACCGGCCATGTCACTCTTCCGTGCTACACTGCTGCAGAGGCAGCTTTTTGCTCCTGCTCGCATTACATGCATCCGCTATGCGTCTACTTCGGCGCCGGAAAACATTGTACTCCCTCGCCTACAGACGGACCTCAAAATCGCCATGCGGTCCAAGAACAAGCCTGCGTTGAACACGATCCGTGGACTGCAGGCCGAAATCATCAATGCCTCTAAGACGGCCAAACCCATCACCACTGACGGTGCCCTTTACTCGTTGATCCAGAAGCAGATCAAGGCTAGCTCGGCATCCATTGAAGAATTCCGAAATGCCAAACGGGAAGATCTGGTGGAAAAGGAGCAGCAAAACTTGGATATCCTCAAGGCGTATGCTGACGAGATTCCCACTGTCAGTGAGAGCGAGGTTGACTCGCTGGTGATGAGCGTGGTGGAGGGACTGGAGGAGGGCAAGAGGAACTTTGGCAGTGTCATGGGCAAGGTCATGGGAGCAGTCAAGGGCCGGCCGCTTGATGTCGAGTATGTGACGAAGAAGATACAGGAGGCTGTGGGGGCAAAATGAGTCAGGTGACGAAGCTATTACGAACAAAACGGCCGGACGACTTGTACGAGTACTGTATGTGTATGAAACGACATAGATTGCAGACACGGCTCTTCATGGTGAAATGGGGCAGGTCAAGACTCGGCTGGGTTTCCATATGCTGAGGATGTGTCTTGGACAGCAATGTCTGTCCGAATGCTGCATGTATTGATGCCCATGGGAGTTGGGTTCGGTAGTATCCGCGTGTGAGCTGTGGGGACGGGGCAGTGGCGACAGACAGTTCTGACAGACGGTTGTTCCCTATGCAGCCGACGCCGTGGGCCGACGATAGATATTCCCTTGGGGTTGTGGCTGAGAAGGGGCTAGTAGTGAGTAGGCGGATGACTGCGCCGCGGCCCACGTGCATGGCCGGCCAATCTTCCAAGGTTGGTGGTCAGCATGACGTCACTGGCAGCCAACAACCTCGTTGCTCATCCGGCCAACATGGCTGCCATCCAATGCTGAGCGTATTCACGGCCTGCCTGTAAGGATAGCCTGGGCACAACCCATGCTTCTGGAGTGAAAGGGCGCGGTTCCTGTCTCTGTTTGACCTCATGATGCGGCAGCCAATGCAGCCATGCCCGCAGCACAGCCGACATGCCCAACGATAGCGCCCAAGTCTTGTGCAGCTCCCATGAAACTGCACGACGAGTAACGCAGTGACAAATGAGAGACTAAAAAGCCTCCAGGGGACATGGCATCCACCCATGGCACGGTCCAGCGACCAGGCCAGAACGCGACAGAAAGGCCTCCATGTGCGGGCGCCGATGACGAAGCCTGTCGCGAATCCTGCATCCATAGCCGGCCGCACCCACACCCTCCCTCACCTTCACCCTCCAGACTGTCTGGGACCTAACTCCTTTATAATCCTGCCAATCCACTTCTCCCTCCCCTTCTCATCCTTTGTGTCGCTGACTTGGCTCTCGAGTACACACTCTCGTTACGTGTAGCCAGCCCTTGACCTGGGACACACAAATACATCTAAAGCCGATAGCCCCGCACCACTCCCTCTCACACAACGTCATCGCCCGCAGACCAACAAGCCACGCAATTCCCCTTAACCATGTCTGTCTATCGCTCCTCGACCGGCAACTTGGATCGCTTTGAGGAGCCCCCTCGTGGTGGTGAAAGATGGGACCGCGACAGATTTGAGCGTATGCGACGAGGCGGCGGCGGTGGTGGCGGCAGTGTTCGTGGTCGCCCTGATGATTACGAACACTACCGCTACCAAGAGCACGACCGCTACCCCGGAGGGCATCGCGATGTCGACATCCATGAAGATCGCGCCCGTCGTGGCCCGGCTGTCATAGAAAGAGAGCGTTTCCACGAAGACGAACGCTACGACCGCCCTCCGCCGCGTCGTGCCCCGGCCGACTTGTTCCATGAGCCCACGCCGTCCGAAATCGCCAACCAGGCTCTCGCGCCCTACCGCCGCAGGTCGGTTATCGACAGGGACATCGACATTGATATTGACATCAACGAACGACGCCATGTTGCCCGCCCTCCTAAGCCCTCCCGCCCGCAGTATATCCGTCGTCAATCGTCCCTAGACACTTTCGACCGCAAACCCATGCCTCGATATGGCGATGTCGAGAGAATCGAGAGATATGAGACCCATGAATACCGCCCACCAGCCAACGTTCCCATCCCACTTCCTATCCGGGAGCGTCGCAGGTCACCTCCTCGCCGCTTTCATGATGAGGACGATTTCGAGGAAATCAGGTTCGACGACCGCAGCTCAAGGGGCCGGGAGCGGGAGGATTACCGCGAAGTCGAGGTTCACCGTGAGAAGAGCAGAGTGCGACGAAGCAAGAGCACTGCCGCAAGATCGACACGCAGCTCTTCAATTTCCAGCTTTGAAGAAATCCAGCCTTCCAGAGCAACCTGGGGCAAGAAGGGCAAGACAAGACTCCCTAAGCGTCTGGTGAAGAAGCAAGCCGTTATCGATCTCGGATACCCGTATGAAGAAGAGGTATGTCACTCATTACTATGTTTGGGCTGTTGCTGACTGTCATAGGACGATTTTATCATCGTCACCCGGGCGCTCGAGAAAGAGCACATTGACGAAATCATTAAGACTAGTGAATCTTACAAAGAAGGTGCGTATCTCACGCCCAACTCAAGACCTTTTCTGACAGTCTGCAGAGAAAATCACATATGTGTACGAGGAGAACGTGGAAGAACATCCACCACCACCAGCATCTGTTGCGCCGCCAGCATCAGTCGCACCATCGGTTGCACGGCCAGCGTCCGTTGCTCCGCCCCCACCACCACCTGTGGTTGAGGTGCCTCCTCCACCCCCGTCTGTACACGCACCGCCTCCACCTCCTCAAGTCGTGTATGCCCAACCTCCCCCACAAGTCATCTACGCCCAGCCGCCCCCATCTCACCATGCTCCAACTGTCTACGCACCATCAGAGCGTGCTCCATCTCCATCAGTCCACGAGCACGAGCGTTACGTAGAGATCGACCGCTCAGCTTCTATCCATGGCCCAGCCACTGCCTTCCTCCCCGAAGGCCGCCAAATCGTCCGCCGCGACGATCGCCGAACCGAGCGCGAGATTCGCGAAGAAATCCGCTCGCTCGAGGAAGAACGCCGTATGCTCAAGTATGAGCGCGAAGGCGACCGCGAGTACGAATTCGTTGAGCGCGCTCCCAAGAGGGAAGTCATGCGTGTTGACAGAGACCGAAAGGGTAGGTTAGCCCTTGTTCGCTCGGCCCATTAAAGAACCACTTCGTTGATATGTATTTTTCCACGGTTATAGTTGTCATCAGAAAGGATCGGCCCAACCCTAAGATCGTGGCCCTGGCTATGGGCGCACTTTCCTGAGCTGCGTAGTTCGACACTCGCTTTCTCCCACTAACCCTGGAGTTGGAGACACGACTTTTTAATGATATACCCAACGAACTCGGACGACCCTTTTGGAACTTTCTGGAGTAATCATGGGCTACAATTTTTTTATTTACGGCTAGATGTTGAGAGATTCTCTTCCTTTTTCCTTTGTATATACCACGGGGTTTCTTTTTTCCTTTTCTTACTCGGTTGATCCGAATGGCGTACACGATAAAGGTAATGCTCATAACGGGTGTCTACGACACGTCCAGAGATGAGCAAAGACGAAATTTGTGTACGATTAAAGAGAACTTTTAACGAATATCACGAATGTCGACGATTAATTATAACGTTTTTTTACATGATTGGCCTGCTAGATGCATCGTTCTATGAGAGTCAAGCGAATGGCACTAATGAAGTAAGGTGTGAGATGCACATGCCATTTTGTACATTACTAAAGCACCAAGTGAAGATAACCCTTTATCTATCCTGCCCATTTTGCAAAAGAAGCACAAACTGCCTCTTGAAAAAAATACCCAAAAGAATGACTTCGCCCATTCTCAGTCAACACTCTCTGTCCCCACCACAGTGATGAATCCATATCCAATCTTACAATATATCAATCTCTCTTCACACCCACCACCACCACCACCACCACCACCACCACCACAACAACAACAACCCCACCTCCTCACAACGCCCGCGGATCAACCTCAACCACCGGCCCCGTATACGTCTTCTTCGCAAGCAACACATAATACAGCACACTAAACGCCGCGACACCCCCCGTCACCACCCCCGCCCAATTCATACCCTGCAAATCGGGATTCGCCTGCGTAGGCCAAAAGCTAAAGAAAATAATGAGGCAGAGATACGCAATCGCAACTACATTATTCGCTACGCCCAGTGCGCCGCGGAGACGCCAGGGGCCCCATGACATTCTTTTTTCGTGCACTTGTGTATTGCTGTGGATCTGTGGGTGGATTTGCATTACTGTGTCGGAGATATCGCCGTCGAGGTCGCCGCGGAGACGGCGCCAGAGGAGGAGAGCGACGGCGAGGAGGTAGGAGAGGTAGAAGCCTTCGAGGACGAGGGAGATTGTGCCGTTGAAGGCGGTGCTGCTGCCGATGTTGATGAGGGCGAGGAGGGCGGCGAAGAGGGTTACGATGAGGATGGAGATGACGGGGATGGTGCTGCGTTTGTCGATCTGGGGGTTTTTTTTTGTAAGTTTTACATTTTATGCTGATAAGGAGGGCAAAAGACTACGTACCATGCTTAGGGCTCGCGAAAAGGGCAGGCCGCGGTCGCGTGCAAAAGACCAGGTCATACGTGATGCGGCGGCTAGACAGCCCATTGCGCTGCAGAATTCGAGTAGCACGATGATGGAAACCATGACTGTGGCGCCGGCTTTTGAACCGACGGCGTGGTGGAATATGCGGAGGAAGGGGGCGGTTTGGGCGTCTTGGTCTTGGAGTAGGCGTGGGATGTCGTCGGCGCTGAAGAGGACGGCGAAGAGCATGCCTAGGGCTAGGGTGCCATTGATGGCGAGACTGAGGAGCATGGAACGGGGGACTTCAGTGCTTGCATTTTTAACTTCTTCAGACATCTATTTTGGTCGTTATTGACATGAAAAGAGTTGGAACATTGGGTTTGTCTCTACTTACGTGGACGACAGAGTCTGTTCCGACAAAAGCTAAGGCATTGCCTTGCAGGCCGACGAAAAACGCCAGTGTATGGGTACTCCACGCGCCTTCATTATGAAATTTCGAGAAGATGTCTTTGGCTGAGTTGTGGGCTGGCGTCAGGTAAACCAGTGGAATGAGGATGCCAAAGAACCCAAGGATATGGACGATCAGTACAAGAACCTCGATGGTGGGTAGCGCACCGCTGATGAATACGTTGATGAAGACGCAGAGAAGTAGTAGAGCCCACAGAAGAAGCGTTCCGTGCCATCCTTCTCGCGCATAAGCCCCGTTGACGTCGTTCAAACTGACGAGTTGTAGGATGAGGTCGGCAACAAAGTAACATACAGAAGTTAGAGCTGCAATCCATCCAATTACCGTGAGCCAGCCTGTGAGAGTTAGGAGTTTGCTGGAAATGTCCCCAGAACGAGCTTACCTGTCACATAGCTGAAGAACTTGTTGCTCGATCGCGGTGCCAACAGCGACACCCAATGGTATTGACCTCCAGCCGTCGGTACCGCACTAGCCAGCTCCCCAATACAGATAAAGACGGAGAAGTTACCGAGCCAGATAAGGATGAAGCCGTATATAAGACCGGCAGGTCCGCCGCTAAACCATAACAATCAGTTTACCGTCAAGTATGCAATGCGTAACCGAGGTGTCTTACTTACTTGTTGAAGCCTATTGAGAAAACACTAGTAGTATAGCAGCTGGCGTCAGCACAAAAATATCCTTTTCGTATGCAATTACGCATAAACTTACACGAGCAGCGTCTCCCAAGTACACATTAAGCCGCATGACAGACCGGTCATTGACACCAACCCAAAGCGACGCTGTCATAAATCAGATCGGAATATGCACGACTGCTTAGTAGGTCGCTTACCTTCAACACCTGCTCTTTTCCCACTCTTGCCAATTCATACCGATCGCGATCAAACTCCTGACCCTTGGATTGCGACACCAAGCGTCTCTCTCTCGGCCTTATCACACCCTCATCGTCGATATTCTGGAGATGAATCCGCTTCTCCATGGCGCCAGGAAGCCGCGATAAACCAGGCAAACTCTCCGCAGCAGCTGACAAGAGATAGACGAAAGATAGACCAGAAAAGGAGTTAACAAAGCAAATTCCGTACGTAGGTACCGTATAACCCCACTAAAATCTGCACACCAAGCCCAAATAAAAAAGTATAGAAGTTCAACTCCCAACTCTCACCTAACCCGCAACCAGCCCACCTCCCCAAAAACACGACCGCCAAAACTCACCCTCTAGAACCCACGCCCCTACTAGCCCCAAAAGAAATGGAAGCACGGATCCGTCACACAAAGCCAAACTATATCACCCAAATGCAGCCCAATCTCAATCCACGTCCTCGCCTCTCTCGCAAAACCAGCCACTAAACCGCAGCAAGCAGCGCCCATGTACTCGTTGCAGCGCGTGTCGGGGGATGGGTTAAACGGGTGAAAAGAATACGAATCCTTGGAAAAACAGAATACATCCATGTACATCTATACACGCATGCAACGCCGCTCCGTCGGTTTCCGTCGGTCACCGACTCTGCAAACTACCTACTTCCTTACTTACTCCACACAAAAAAAAAGGGCTTGATAGTAAGGGGAACACAGTCGAAAGTGGAAAAAAAAGAAGAGGTAGAATGGAGTACGTAACGTATGAGTGCATGTGAGTGTATTTTGCGTTAAAGCCGCGCAAATGTAATAACCCTCTGTCCGTGCCGTACCGTACGGAGGCTGGTTGCAGTGACGGCGGGTACTCGACATATTACACTGCAGGAAACACACCCTTACTGGCGCTCTTGGGGGGTTACAGGGGTATGTGATTGGTTGGTTGGGGGAAGCCAAATGTGCGGAGTACGATGGTAGGTGGGGTTGGTGCTAGGGGGATGCGGAATGCGGTGGTGTGCATTGTGGGGTTCCTATTTGAGTAATGGGCCGAGGAGTTTTTTTGTTCCGGTGTGGGAAGAAGGAGTGATGTGTATTTTGGTCGTCTTTTTGGAGGTTTAGGGATGGTATGGGTGGATTGTGGGTGGGAGGAGGGAAGAGCAGGGTTCTGGGTGCTGTGCAGGGGTAATCTGTGGAGAGGGGGTTTATGTGCTTAGTGTAGTTTTTGTTGGACTACTATACTACGTATTGTTTTAGATGGGAGAAACATATCTTACGCGGCGTGTAACTGTAACCTCACCCACGATACATCATCGTGGTCTACTCGACCTACAAGGCCTGTATTCACTAGTCACAACGACTTGTAGCATAAGAAAAATCAACCGTAATACCAATGCCACCCAAGCCCTAACAGCCCTCCACACACTTCCCAGTAACGTAATCCTGAATCAAGATTCCCAACCAAGCATCTCAATATCTCAGCACAAAAGGAAACCTAGATCCTACCAAACGCCATACTCCCCACCCATCCATAGGCACCCCATTCCTCACGTGGAAAAGCCTCCCTGCTACAACCCTCACACACACGCACACACACACAGAAACAATTCCCTACCCACCATAAATCCATACCAACAGTTCCACACACAAAAACCGCATCCACCAACCTAATTCGCCGCCCACCCCCCAGCTTCCCTTCCCTTCCTCCACCCGCCAACCCAAATGTCTCACCCATCCCGCCTACACCATCCGCCTCAACCGCCTCAACCAACCCACCCACATATCTTAACACCACAGTTCCACTACCCTGCCACACGGGAACCTGCGTGAAACGCAGTCACCCGGGTTGTGCCCACGTACGGCGCCGTAGAACATACAACGTACTGCCGTGCGTGTGCCACGGCCGGTACATGGACTGCATAGCGAGTGCGGGACTCGGGCTTATGGGGTTTGCTTTTTTTTTGTTGTGTGCGAGGGTGTGGTACGGGGGGTGTGTGTTTTGTTGACTGGGAGCAGGACAGGTGTTGGGATGATGCGTAAGGCTGGGATTGGGAGGGATTGAGGGTTGATTGTGCATGTGGGTGCTGGGAAGGGAAGGGAGGGAGGTTGGGTTGTTTGGTGTTACGCTTGATTAACGAGGGGTGGTTGAGAGAGATAGGTCGTGTTGTACACAAATTGCCGGGAATATGAGTGAGTGTTGGCAGAGGAGATAGGGGTGGTGGGTTCACGGGGAGCATGTGGTGGAATGGATGAAGCGGTACAGCTGATTGGAAGTTGAGATTGTGGATATGACGCTTACATCTGGGATTTGAGTGACTGGAAATCGTCGGATTTTGATGATAGAGATTATGAGTCTCTACTTCCAGATGATACTATAGAAATGCGTTGTATCTTTCTGGGAATTTCAGGCTTTGGATTTTTTCATATCATGTCCATAGATTAGTAGGATAAGAAATCTCATGACTGATACTTCAAGCTAGCCTCCATGCATAATTTCAATCTCGTCGCTCGAACCATCGTGCCCCTTAACTTCCGCCTCTTCCCACTCGGCGCTAACAACCATCGTCTTCAAGATCTTAGAGTGACTTCCTGTGCTCGCAGTCTCCCAACTCTTGTCGTCCACATTTCTATGATGCACAGCTGTAATTTCAACATCGGTTGCGCCATCCAAGCGTCTCGGACCCCCAGGTATCCCAGAAGCAGAATTTGCATGCGTAGTCTTGTCTTGTGAAAACATTGGCAAGAAGCGTTTGATTCCAGTGTTTTCAGCATGGAGGCTCTTTCTACTTGATCTCGTAATCCCGGTACCGAATCTGGAGGCGATACTAGATAGCTGATAGGAGCTGTTTTTACTGCGGGAGACCCCATGCTCAGACGATGTACCTCGACGGCGTAGATCGTCACTCGCATATAAACCTGATGGAACCGACTCAAGGAGGGGTCGTATGTATGGTACGCATGATGTAATGATGGTGATGCACTCAATAATCTGAGCGAGGAGCGTCCATTTCCAGAGTGCCTTGGTAGGATTGGGCGAGGTGAAGCCGTCGAGGTAGACCATTTGGACGGCAGTCGCGACGATGTCTCTATGATATGTAAGCTAAAAGATTTACTGTAGAACAAAATTCATCAAACATACAACGAACGTGCACCGAAAAAGGTAAGGATAGTTATCTTCTTACTCATGCTCATTTGCAGTGTCATGACGACATGCACGGGAAAAGCAGTAAGTGCCAGGTCAGTGAGGATATTGATCGCACCAACCGAACGCCAAAAGGAGACCTATCAACTTGTCAGAAATAAAGGAATAATATGATGGTGAGCTTCGAAAATACAATGTTGAAACACATCTCTTCGTTCCCTAAGAAGCGCCATGGCTCAGTGGTTCCGCATTGGAAAGCTGCAAGACATATTGAGAACACCGTCCAGAGTGCAATGAAGCCAGCCAGCGATAGACCGAGATTTCGATGGGTTTTTGACGCCGTGAGAATCATGAGCAGCGAGATGATAGACAACTTCGCAAATCCCAAAGTTGCGATGTAGAGAAGGTTGTTTGCATATTCGGCCTAAACCACAGTTACCACACCATTGACCCAATAATTAATCTGACGGCATGCCTTACTTTTCGATACACCGCCAGCTGACTCTGGGTAAGTAGCGATATGTCCCTCCCAAGACCATTATGCGTCTGAAGACTGACGGCCCCACCTGATGCTATGCTTGAGGCCTAGTTCACATACATCATCAGTACTATGAGCCAGGCCAACAAGCGAGGCGATGCATCAATGACAACGTACCAGAGCCAGCATGACAAAAGCATCGTCAATATCTATCCTCCTCCGGAGAGCACGCTTCGTAATCAGTCTAGTTAGAACTGCAAGTGCGGAAGTAATCAGCAAGGTCCAGGTAACGACGTTGACGAACGGTCCGACATCCGCGCCGCTTCCCGGCCGCCGCGGGATGGGGCGACGGGAAGAAGTAAAAGGCAGCACTGCCATTCTTGCGCTCTCCCCGTCCTCGTTAAAGAAGTATGAGACACCGGAAGCTTGCAATATCAGGGAATAAGCGGTAGCGATGACGAACGACTACTCAACTGTGGCTGGCACTGTGGCAGTCTCAGTTGAGACAGATGAGACGTCAGTCAACCAGTGACAGCCAACACATTCGGACAACAAGTGTGCGTGGCTATCAAACGCCTTAATGCGTCTATCCATTCATCTTGGAGCGACACAGGCGCGCAAACAAAGTCAGGCTGCGAGCCGCCAAATGGGCGACAATGCGCGATTGGAAAGCCGAAAGCCAACATATCGCACAAAGTAGTTATCCGCTGTCTGTTCACAATACAAGACACCTATAGTGGCGAAACAAGAAAGACAGAAGATTGACAGAATAGCAACAAGTGTGTACAAATCCCAGATGTAGAGACGCAGTTGTATCGCGTTGCACAGGCGTTACAAGGCGACAGAGTGATATGCACGAATGGAGCACTATGTCGATCGCCGACCAGAATGCCCATTTGTATGTTAGTTTGTGTTACCTGGTCAGATGAACAGGTGAGTCAGGTTGGGTTAGCAAATCAGATTATACCCCAGTCGTTAGTATGGGCAGCCTTATCGTGTTATTGGGCTTGCCAGCTTTGACAGGCTTGGTGACCTGCTTTTAAGCTTGTTGATCGTTATGTAACCCTGTAGCACACAATTCTCGGCATTGTGTCACGGCAGCTGTTACCGGGAAGTTGAGTAAGACGACCAGGTGCTGACATTGTGACACATGTGCCAGCGCACATTTGCTGCAGTGATCCATTGATGTGCTAGGCTGAGATCCGGTCACCGCTGCAGCGGTGGCGCTCCACACTAGATGGCTGCTCACAAACTCCTACATGGAGAATGTCATGGAACATTGTCAAGGTAGATACGCTCTGCTTGTCAAATTTCGAAGGGATGCATGTTGGGATAAAGTGACTAACGTAGCTCTTAGATACAACTGTTGTTATTCTCTTAACTTGGTGACCAAAGAGCATATTGTACAGCATACTGCGCTTCCGGAGTATGTACTGGATGCAAGTTACTTGATATGGAGCGCGTGGAAAAAACACTGAATACAATTAGCAAATACATCGTACTATGGAAAATAAAATGATATACCTTCAACTTCTGTCAGTAAGTTTGCCCATGTGAATCAAGCATCATGAATGAAACTTGACATGGTCTTTGACAGAAGTCTCGACCCCCCCAATAGTGACAGGATTTGATGCTTCACTTTCTCCCGATAAATGGTGTATAAGCTCTTTAAGTTTTTGGACATCCTCCCATGAAACATTGTCAGCATCACCAAGCGAAGGTTTTCCGTCCTCCCAGTGAACTCTGTTATCGATAGGTGCCGGATTTCGGGCCACTTCACTGATATCAGGCACAGCTCGAGCTGCCGCTTTCGTAGGTATGGGAGCTGCACAGATGCTTGTAACAAAGGTAATGAGCGAAATTACGGCGGTGGCGGCGTGCATGGTAGGTAGATTGTACTATTCGTGCTTCTTTGGATTCTCACGTTCTGTCCAAAGGTCAGTATGTGAGCATGGCGCGGGTTTACAGGATATCGCTTTACTCATACGATGAAAGATTGTAGAGTGAGGTTGCAATGTGTGAAAGAGTATATATTAATGTTTTATGCGTTAAGATATATGTGTTGGCCGCTACGTACCTCAGCTTAGCATGTCGGGACCGTCATTTTTCGTATATAATCGTGGTCTTCTCAACATATTAGACGTGCATTGTCCTCAGCCGCTCTCAAAAACCGTAGGCCTCGGAATCACAGTCGCACTGCGCTCGCCCCCAAATCCTCCGAACATCGATCACAGTAATAGGACAAGCCCACACCTCGGTCGATCTGTGATGACAGGGAATGACGATGCTGATAAGGGTGTCTGCCTCGTTCTTTTCGTGGTCAAGCGACTTGACAATACATATCTTCCGATCCATGATCCAAAGATGCTAGTGGCTAACAACCACTATGCTGTGTAGCCTACATCGATATCGCGTCGCATGCTCATCGGAACTTGTATAGAGCCGAAAGACGAGTGTATTCGTTCGTAACGTGGAAAAACCTAACTTCTAGTATGAATTAAACAGCCAACAACAGAAGCCACAAGCGATTCGCGTCTTCCTGAGCGGGTCGCCTGCGAACTCAGAATACGATCACATCTTCTGCATTCTCGTTGTGCTCATATGGGTCCTTGTGTCCGTGGTGTTCAAAGTAAGCCCGCTGAACGCCTTGATACGGAGATGAAGGCGGGCAAAACGCAAAGTTCTCAAGCGTGTTAGTAGCCTCGCGATAGTCATCAAACTCGTAGCAGGCATGCTGATCAGGGCGCCTCGCCCATGCGATTAATTTGTTCCAGTCGCGACACTTCCGGTTCTGACCATCGCCTGCTTCATGGGATAATGGTGCTGGCATTGGTGTATCATCAGCTGCACACATGATGTCTTGTCGTAGCATATCTAGGCAGTGGTAGATGTGTAGCAGATTGAAGGGTTGTTCGCTGCCCTTGTGTTTCGAGACTATAGCTTTACGAACAAGTTTCTGGTAAAGTCGGTTTTGAGTATTTGCAGAGGTATGCTAAACTCACTAGACAATGTAGGTCGTGTACACCCCTGACATAGTATACACTGCGTTCAGTGTCCCATGGAAATGGAGTGGAGGGTGGCAGACTGAGACGCTCTACAAATTTGTCGTCAAGTGCCACCGCCATGGCGTTTGTATCGATGGCATCCCATGCTGCCTCCATGTCGCTATCGCTTGCATTAGGGTGCCAGTACCTGGTCATGGCGTGATAGGGCACGTTGGTATCGAGAGTCAGTCCGCCTTTAGGACCGTGAGCACACATCGAATATTTCATACCCAGTACCTACTGTACTCGCTCTTGGTAGGAGAGTGTAAGATGCGCAATCTGGCGTTATCCATAACCAACAAGATGTTGGCTGAAAGTGAGAGTAGCAGAAGCGACAAGTATGCAACAAAGCTGCGCGTATTGGTCGGAATGATCTCGGTGCTGTTGGAGTCCCATGAAATGCTCTCTTTTGCTTCTAGTTCCGGCAAGCCATTACCTTCCTCGTCGCGACATAGTGGCTGGTATGCTGGAGATCCTTCCATCTTGGGGTGGTTCATATGATGGACATGGAGCGCCAAACCTACGCGGCCTCATAAGACAGAAATCCTGCCGGCTGTGCAGTACGTGTCCAGGTTACCAGTAGTACAGGCGTACGTCACGACTATTGTCGGGCGAAAACAACCCTTTAGCTATTGCGCTCCGACAGTCGGGTCGTGAATGAACTGCAACGCCATCTGTCTCTGTGGACGGTTACATCGCCGAGCAGGCGGTCTTCCGGCGCTGTACGATCGAGGAAGGTCGCAAGCACCTCCAGGCCATGATAGTGATACCAAGCGAGGGGTTATCGGGCAAAGTGTGCTAGTGTAAAGGGTGTGACTTGCCCGGCCCGCCAAGACGCTAATAGTGTCAACGGTACCTTCCTTGTTGGGCGTCTTCACCCTAACACGGCAATCTACGATGTCCAATACTTGGAATGTGCTATATCTCCGGTTCCGCTGTCCATGCGCCATGGCGGCAAGGTAGCGTATTCGACAACTACTTTACCTGTCCGATATCGCCACAGCCTCATCTGATCACTCAAGTGCAACCATGGGCCAAAGATACTTTGTCCGCGAAGCCAAAACAAAGCAAGAGTTGGATAGCATCTTGGAAGTTGTCTGGGCTGCAAACCACACACCTTACGAACCTTTTATTCAACTGATATTTCCTGTCCTTGGCTATACGGCTGCTCATCGCGAGGCTGCCATCAACGAATCCAAACAACGCTTCTGGGAACAACACCAGGCCGACCGGTCAATCCATTGGTTTTACGCATTCGACACCGTCACAAACAGAGCTGTGGGCTGCGCGCAATGGGTGATTTCGACAACAAATCCCTACGCAGCAGGAGCACCAAAGTTGACTGCACCGTGGTGGCCTGAAGGTGAACAGCGGCGTTTCTGCGAATCGATCCTGAATCAGGTGTACAAGCCCCGCGTGAGCTGGATGGCACGGCCCCATTGTGGTAAGTGGAGCATAAGTTTCTTTCTCCAAACGCGCTATTCCAGGGATCGACCGTATTGGAAAATGATTGGGGTTGTTTTCTTCCAGTCGCTAACATTGGCGAATAGCACTCAATTGGATGGCAGTGGATCCTGCTCATCGACTCCGGGGTATTGGTTGCCTGCTTATGGATGTGGGAGTCGCGCGTGCCGACGAGCTCGATGTGGAATGCTGGATGGAAGCGTCGGCCATGGGCAAGCCGCTATACGAAAAGTTTGGTTTTCAGTCGTTGCTGAAAATTGCCTTCGACACCGAAAAACCAAATGCAGGCGACGAATGGAGGAAGAGCGCCCATGAGATGACTCCTGCACCAATTTTCGCTATGTGGAGACCGACAAAGTCTTCTCGACAGGGTAGTCGGGGTGAGGTGCAAATGCCGTGGACGCTAGGTACGCGAGCTTGAGGACCACACATGATTTATTGGGGCTTAATATGGTCAAGCCAGGTAGATGATAGGCAAATGATGTCAGGAAAGATCGAGGATTTGCTATGACTGATGGGAAGATCATGGCCGAAACCTGCAAGGAGCATGCAGATGACGTCGCACACAGAGTGGATATGGCAAAGGAGTCTAGAAATGAGTATGGTCAGAAGGTGGTCAGTAGAAGGAAAGGAAACTTGGACCAACATTTGAGAGTGGAGTAAGTTGTTGTTGGGGTCTGCCTTGTCGTCAGCCGAGTTCATGCGGAGAAAGCTATGGCGGCCAAGTACCGCTGATGATAGGTAGTAGATAGTAGTCTTACATAATCCTTGCAGCCCCCTTGACTACTACCACAAGGCTGACATTACTACTGAGCAAGATGACAACAGTCGACTGAGTATGTATGGCTGCATCCGATACATATATTGCCCATCTCTTTTGTGTGCCATCTCCTACGGCATCTGCAGCATTCCCATACACAGTCGGGTATGGGCTCAGCACCAGGATAGGGAGTGTAGCATGGTGCGGGGACTGGCAGGGCACGCTTGATCATACCGAGAAAATCAAGGCAAACATGTGGTGGTGTACTGTGAAGGGCAACCCCGTCGCCAGGTATTTGCGAGTGTTGGTAGCGGAGTTTGTCGGCACAGTATAGGGTGGCGTGAGTCAGTTGAAGTTACGTACGATCCAATCTGGCGGGTAGTATAGTAAGTACACGTAGCTGCCAATGTGAAGCAAGCAGCGAAGATCAGGAAAGTGCAGGTCATCGGGCATGCCTGGCTCCTTCCTCCATGTCAGGCCACTGCGTCTGGTGAGCTCGTTGGGCTGCGCTTCATCTTGTACCTTTGAGATTTTGCTCTATTTCTCTAAACATGCTAAATGCTGACTTGGCCCCGCCGTGGAAGATTGTGCGACACAAAATACCTGCCCAAAAGCCCAATCTCTCAACCTAAAATAAACGTCCAAGAAGAGAGAGCGGAAAACGAAGAGACGACGGACGGGCCGAGCTCAGCGGAATGCATTCACAACCACCCAGCTCTGAGCTTCTCAACCGCCTCTTTCTCGGAAACCACGTCTGCCATCTTGGCGGCCATGTCCATGATATTTGCATCGTGGACAGCAGGTGATCTATCACCACAGGCCTCGCCAACAACCTAGTAATATGGTTAGCGACGTCTCCACAGGCCCAATCATTGCCATGTTAGTGCACACCATTGGTCGGAATCCCAGGCACATTGCGTCCAGAGTAGTTGCACGCACACAGCCACTGGTACTGACACCGCAGATGACCAGAGTATCCACGCGGGAGATTTGGAGGCGTGTAGAGAGGTCGGTTCCGAAGAAGGCGGACGGGTAGCGTTTGGACACGACGACTTCCCCTGCAGCAGGCTCCAGGCCCGGAACCCAACTCTCGAGGCCCGTTTCCTTGCCCCGCTGGAAAACATGCAGCAACGGGACCTTGCAGGCGAACAGCCCCGCGTCGGCCATGTCAGGCTCCATATACTCAACGCGGGTCCATATCAATGGTACTTTTCCCTGGCGGGCGGCATGGACGAGTTTTGCGATGGATGCGGGCACAGCCGCAGAGGCAGGGTTTGACCGCGTGTCGAGCGGGCTATCCTCACTCCAGTAAGCATTGCAGACGTCGACAAGCAAAAGGGCCGGTCTGTTGCCCCATCCGATGGTTCCTGCAAAGCCGCTCGCATGGCCGCGTGGGACTTGGGATGCCATGTCGTTGTCGTGTGGTTAGTAGGTTAGTCATGATCAAAGCCGGCCGTCGAGGGCAGAAGCTATCGTGGTAGCGTCGCGTCTAGGGGACGAGCCGTCTGCTTGTACCCAGGGGACTGACGGCCATCATCGTCACCTTTTCATCTGCGCCAGACATGGCTCACGTTATAAGGACGCAATGTTGACCACGCCCCCCCCGGCATGGATTGGACGGATGTTCGGACCAGTCGGGAGGCGTTTGAGCGGCTTTGCTGGAGACGGGAGTATGTAGCCGCCGGCAGCGCGGGCCATTGATGCGCCGACGCCCATACTACCCGAGGTATCTCGACGATTTCGCACTGCCACATGGGCAAGCCCGCGGCTGCACGCATTTCAAAGCTCTCGCGTCTCGATGCAATGGCCTACCGTGTCGCCAACCGGCCTGTCAGCGCAGTATTGATTTCTGGCACCATCCAATACGCGCGCCTGGAGCCCTTTATTCTTCACAGCAACCTCGACCCCGGACTTGGCATATGATCGGACTTCCCCACACGAGCGCGACCTCCGCGAGGGCGCAACCGGAGACCGATGGCTCTCCCTCTCCCAAGTCTGCCAGCCTCGCTCCCATCATGGACGTTCGGGAGGGTAGGATAGGCAACGCCTTTGCCTGCGAGAGATGTCGAAAACACAAGGTTCGCTGTGTGCCCTCGGACACTCCGAGCATTTGCCAGAGGTATGTTGACTCGTCGCTGTTGTTACTCCACATCCAATGACACGTGCCCCAGGTGCCAGAAGGCTAGAGTAGAGTGCGTAGAGCATGTCGCCCGCAGGCGGCCTGCAAAGGCACGCACTGATGGCCAGACTCCCAGCAAACTGCGCGACTTTGACAAGAAGCTGGACAAACTGTCTGCCATTGTTGCGACCATGGCGCCGTCTCCGGCTCAAACCAGTTTACCCTCGGTAGTCACTATTCCCTCCCAACTGGCAGTCCTAGACCCGCCGCAGCAAGCCCAAACGGCGAAACAAGCAATTGTTCCAACAGTGCCTCTGTCGTCTGCGCCTACCACTGCACTTCTCCCAAGCCCCGGATCTCAACCTGAAAATTCATTGCCATTTTGGGAATCTTTTAACGAAACTCTGTCATGTCTTGGCCGGTTGGATCCCCTCATCAGGTCCATCAGCTTGGTACACATGCAAATGCTGCTTGATACCTACCGTGGCATGGTCGACTACTTTCCATTTGTCATTGTACCGAGAGACTGTCGTTGTCAGGATCTGTTCCACAATCGCCCAATGTTGTTGTTTGCCGTACTAACAGCCGCATCCTACGATTCACCACAGCTCCGTCACTCACTTAGCCAAGAATTCCGAAAGGTCGTCATGGTTAAAATCATGCAAGGCGAAAAGAGTTTGGATTTGCTCCAGGGACTGTTGGTGTTTATAGCTTGGCACCAGCACTACATGGACGCTCAGGCCGTTTCAATCACCTTGCTTCTTCAGCTGTGCCTGGGCATAGCACATGACCTGGGTTTGGACAACATATCAAGAGCCGCAAGGAGTCCTCTGCACAAGGATGACCCCAGAGACAAAGAAGCTAAACGGGCTTACCTGGGATGTTACTATCTATCCTCCAATATAGGGTTGATGCAGCCTCTGAAGGCACGATCCATGTCACACACGACGACTGTCCGAAATTACGCTTCTGAATTGGCTTCTTCATGGGAAAACAAGACAGACACAGTTCTCCCTATCTTGATGGACGTCTGTCAGTACATGGAAGATGTGGAGGAGACATTTCGCAGTCAGTCAGAGCAGGCAGTGGTTGTCCGCACACAAGTCAATCGTTTGAACGAGAAGTGGGAGAACATTCGCCTTTCCTCCAAACTACAGGCGAATGACTTTGGTGAGCATTGAATAGACACAACCTGATTGAAGTAACACTAACAGCACACCAGCAACCCTGCAATGGTTACAGCTTGCAGCCCGCATACATCTCTACCGCATCGCCGCTTCTGTCGATCTCGTAGACCGAGACTGTACACCTTGGGCCTCAGGGTTCCAGCTGTCACTACGTGTGACGTACGTGCGATCCCTCGAGCAATTCCTCGACAACACCACCAAACTCTCCTCGAACCAATTCGAATCCATTTCATTAATCGACTGGCTCAACCTTGTAAACACCATTACCAGCTTGAGCAAACTCACCCTTTACGCATCGCCCATCCCCGGCTGGGACCCCAGCGAGCTGCAACTAGCACGAACATTCGATCACTACCGCGACCAACTCTCCTCGCTCATGCCCCGCCCACGAGATACCTCCAACAACCGAGAAGATGCCTTCGAGCGATTCCGCCGCATCACTTCGACTATGCGTCTGGCTCTGCACGACGCACCTGGCAGAGGGAGTCCCAACGGAACCACGTTCGAGCTCTCGACAGGCTCAGGCCGCACAGTATCGCTACTGCATAACCTCGCCCTCCCGAAGATCAACGGCGGAATCACAAATGGTGCAGAGAAGCTGCCGAGTCTTCGTGACGTAAACCCCTCATTCGATGTGACGAGTAATGATTTTCACTGGAAATTCTTACTCGGTACTGTTTGAAAAGGGTAGTTTTCCTTTATACCTTACGTCTTCCACGCCACTCCTATATCTCCTCATCTACATGTTTTTCCTTTTTTTTCCAATCAAGTCTTCCTCCGCTACCAAAAAACGGGTCCCGTAATCGCGTTGTGTTTTTTTTCCACGAAAAAAGGGGGGGCGGCGACAGCAGTATGAGAGAGGGCAATCGGGTAGAAACTTAGCCCCCCCCTCCCCCCTTTCCCCCAGCGTTCTAACGACATGTCCCATCTGTTTTTTTCCTGTCTGCCGAAACAAATACCTACCATTAGTTCTCTCTCCTTCGCGCGCTCTCTCTCTCTCTCCACATCTCTATCTCCATGATCTTTTTTACTCATTTATATATACCCAGCATCATCATTTATCTTGGTTGGTTGACAGATTTACTTGTCATCATTTGACACCCCCATTGTTGTTGTTTTTTGTTCTTATGCAGAGAGAATACCAAAATAACGTCTTTTGAAAGTTATGGTTGCTTTTTGTTTGGATTGCGAAGTTTACGCTACATGCGTCTTGAATGTCCTCCCCCCATTCCCCTTTCTTTCAATCTCTCCTGCAAAAGAGTCCATAATGTGGGGTGTGTGTACGTGTGATGAATTTAAATTGTGTTTTTTTTGGTGTGATTTGTGATGATGGGTGAATTTTAATGGGTGGTATAGCGTCGGGTGGGTACGGGTGAGCTGACGGTCGGGAAAAGGGGGGGTGGGTAGATAGCCGAGTGCTGGGCAGAAGAGACAAAGCCAAACGGCACAGCCACAAGTGTTGAGAAATAAATTTTACTGAAATAAAAAGTTCGCTGGATAGGAAAAAAAAAGTCCAAAAGTCCAAAGTTCAAAGAAGGAATAAAAATCTCTAATCTTCTTGAATTCCTTCATTTCGACTAAAACTACACAAATGCCGGGTATCATTGCGCCCTTTTTCACCTACAATACAGTGGCCTTTCCTCCATTCTTCTGTTTTTTTTTCTGGAGTTTCTAATCACAATACTCCTCCCCACACTTCGCTACCCCACATCGTACCCCATTCTCGCGCTCAGCGAATCATCCGAAAAGGGTGACCTTCCGTACTAAACACCCAACTATCCAGACTCGCGACCTCGACATCCGAAAACGTAAGCCAGAGATATTTGAGCGTCTCCGCGGCCCAAAAGCTTTCTTGCACGTCAACCCATCTGGTCTCATCTTGCGAACTAGTATCGTAGACATCTGCTAGCTGTGCGTATCCAAATGGTGCCTTGCAGTGTTTTTCGAATGCAGAAAAAGCGTCCCAGGCCCAGTCGCGATAGCGTTGCTCGCCGGTGATACGCCAGGCGTAGAAGATGCTTTCGACATACTCGGGACGACCTTTGTACGCTGGGTCGCGGGACCAGATACCAGTGGTAGACGCTTCTTTCTTTTGACGCGGGGTCTCTGGACCGAAGAGCGGGTTGTCGTAGCTGAATTTTGGAGTCCAGGACCAGATTTCTGGGCCGATTTTAGTGGGGGTGGAAGTATATGCGTGGTGGCAGCCCTCGAGGAGTGCAAGAGCAAAGGTGCGGAGGGGTTTTTCAGTGTAGAATTTTGAGGCGAGAAGAATGGTGCCGGGGGCGAAGCAGGCGAGGTGGCTTTGTTGATTCTCGAACTGCTCGTCATCTTGGCGACCGAGGAACAGGTGCTGCATGAGGTGTCCGGGTGCAGGCGCAGAGCGGGAGGCAAGGTGTCTACGGAGAGAGTAGGCAGCCCTCACAAAGCGTTCTTTGTACTTTGGGAGATGGGGGTCTGAGGGAGGTGCCAAGATTGTCACTTTGACGAGGTACTCGTAGTAGGAATCGTGACCGGCATCCCAGTGTCTTTGGCGGCGGACAGGCTCTCCTGTCATGATATCGACAGGGGCATCTACCATTCCTGGCCATGGTGTCCTCCAATTGGACCACACTAGAGGTGCCCATGCTTTTGTAGAATTCAAGACGTAGATATCATCGCCAGTCAGCCTTGTCAGAACGCGGTTTTCCAGGATTGAAGAGCCGATTCGCGCAGGTCCAATTGCAGGATGCTCAAATTCGCGCTGTGCGGGGTCATCGTGTAGGATGAAGGAAGGATGTGGCTCGCCTTCTTCTGTCGTAAAGTCTACACGGGGCCACGGCAAGCCTGTAGGGGTGTCGTATGCTGGCGCTAGCTTGCCTGCCAGAGTAACTGCCTGCTCAAGTATGAGATCGCGCGCCTCTCCAGTCAGTACATCCTCGGGAATCAGCCCAACATCATACAGATCCACAATGGACAGTAGTCCGCCCAAGTAGCGTATCGTGGTCTCGAAGGGGTCGACAAGGTCCTCTGCTTGGGTAAAGTTGATAGCCACCACATGTTCCAACGAGAGTGCTAGCTCATCCCACAAGCCCATGAGAGCCAGTGTGCTTGCCGAGTCTACGATGAAAGCGCCCCAGCCATTTCTGGACGAAGCACTGCGCCCTGACACAGGCAAGATATCGTCGTGACCCCAAGCGCGCTCCTTGTACTTCCAAAAGGTATATTTCATGGCATCGCGCACACTGTTTGCCCGCGTCTCGTCCGCCTTGCCAGTGCCGTTCCAGTCGGCATATTGTATTTGTGCGCCAGCTTGCGTCGCACCCTGTCCGCGAAAGGTTGGGTTCTGAAACTCCTTAAAGAGTAGGTAGAGAGTGATGACGATAATAGCAGCGAGGAGCTTGAACGACGACTCGGGATTGCGTTCAAACTTGGATTTGCCCCAGCGGCGGAAGCCGGGCATGATTGGAGAGGATTAGAAGCCGTATAGTGCTGGCGGGGGCCTCAAGAAGCGGGTGGTAATAGCGCGCACATCTGTCCTCCGAGACGGGGTGCGGAAATGGGGCAGTCTACGTTAGTGTTTCAACGCGGACATGCCATGGCCTGCCAATTGCGTCAAGCTGGAAGGAACAACAGGACTGTGAGAGACCAGTTGGACCATGAAAGTTGTCGAGGTTGTGGTGTGAGATGGCGCGTGCTGCTGGTACTTGGCCTGGCCTTGGCATTGCGAGTCGTTGTGCGTTGTTGTGCGTCGTCATACTACTGCCGAGCCTGGAGCATCACCACAATAGCAACTTCACAACACCCAACATGGCCGTCTGGCAGTACGAAATATCCTGTCCAGATGACCACAATTTTTCTGACTTACTGACCATGTTTCAGGTGGTTCAAGAGCATACCGCCCAAGACACGCATGATTATTGGTGTGGGAGTCATGGCGTATGCGGGTGTTGGCCTCTACATCTCCGATGTGGCTGAAGAAAAACTCGGCTATGTCCCTACTGAAAAAGACAAGGAGCATTTGAAGGATGCTCTGCCAAAGATATCTGCTGTGGAGAAGCGGAGCACGTGAATGTTTGAATCATCTTTTGCGCAATCCACGCATGAAAACCTACGTACATGCACATGGCGGCAACAGTGAGTATATTTCGATATTACTGCTTGTATGTATAAAGTAGCTCAAGTCTGACAATCTGTAGCATCAACTGCCTTCTTTTTGTTTTTATAAATTGACTTGCGGGATAAAATGTCGTCGAAGTAATCATCAAAAAGTCAAATGACATGCATATTTGCGCAGTGGCTTTTCAGAGGGAAAGGCTTTGTTATTGAGATCTAGGGGTTGAATCAGAAGAAAGAAGATGGGGAGACGAGACATGGAAGGGGCTAGATTGAAACTCAAATTCAGACCATCTTTCCTCCATCAACATCCAGCATTCTATATACATCCATCACTCAAGCTCAATCCCGCTCACACTGGCTATACCAAACCAGCATCATCCACGCACACCAACCCATTCACAGAACTCCCAGAAGCTAGTATATCCTAACACTTCCCATGCCTGCGCAGACGCCCCGAAGTATCAGCACCACGCTGCTTCGTAGCCGCCGTCGAAGGTGTCGCGGATCCAGGCGTCGTCGCATTACCACTGTCATTACCATCCCACAGCTGCGGTCCCGGCAGGGGATACTTCGTCGCCTTCTTCGCATCCTCCGAGTCAATATTGAACGCAAGGCCGGGTTCTGTCCCTGTATACGCGCCAGGGAACGACACTAGATAAGATGCAGGAGGCGATGCGGTGCCGGAGCCTGTGACGGTGAATTGGGCGCATTCTGGGTAGACTGGGTAGGGGCGTTAGATTAGCTGAATCGTGTGTTGAAGTATTATGGGAAAGTTACATTGAGGATTGTTTGCTTGGTGTAGGGCAGTGAGTTCGTGTCTGAACATGTACTCGCCGGCTAGGACATTTGGGACAGTGATGGTTGCGTTAAGGGTTTCGAAGATGGCGTCGCCGGCCCAGATACCGGCGTTTTCAGTGCCGGATATGAGACCTTGCTCGAAGATCTTGACTAGGGGTTGTGGTTAGTGATGTGGGCGGTTTGGTAGGATGGGTGTGCGTTCTTACACCAGACTTTGCCTGAGCCGTCCCAACTGTCACAGGAACCGGGGCACTTGGCCATGTAGACCATGAAGGTGGCTGGTCTATGAGTCCATTGCTTCCAGTGGGTTGTCAGTTTGGCGCCTGCGGCGATGGTGCCTGTCACACCAGTGCCCAATGCTCCCTTGTTGTTGCATCGTATGTTCACAGTCTGGGAAACAGGTTAGAATATCAGTGTCTTATGTTGTGCTGAAGTCTTACTGTGAGATCCTTTATGAAGAGAGGATCATAAGATGAATACTGTCTCTGTATACTCTTTTGCCCGGCTGGGTCGTTGTATGGTTCCCATCTGAATGTTCTTAGCCCTTATCGAAGTATTCCATACGTAGGAAGAGGCGTACCCTTCGTATACTTTATCACCCGTAATGTACTTGTCAATGCCTCCATGTGCAAGTGCAGTCACGGCTAGCGCAGTTGCTGTGATAAATACAGAAGCCTTCATGTTGTATATAGATTGCCGAGGTGGTTATCTAGTGTAACCCAAGATCGTACTTTAGTGGAGAGAAAGAGAGCCAAGAATGTGATCAATTTATATCTCTCCTGAGTCTCCACATATTCGATCAGTGTCGCGCGTACTCGGGCTGTATATCGTAACCACCCCATCGATGAAACAGCACTCAACCCGGTTGTCAAGTCCCAAATTCTGTTTATGTAGAGCCTAGCGAGATCGTGACCTATAGAGAGCCATTGTAATCGGAGTATTAACTTAAACCCCATCCGATACTAATATAAGACAAACTCTATAGTCTGGCGAGTATGGCGAATAAGACGAAGTTTTCGTCGTGACATAAATGAATAGTGCAGGGGTGTTAACAGCCGGAAGTCCAAAGTTGTGGGGAAAGCGGCAGGATGTGGCTCGTCACTTGGGTGCGTAATAGATTTGACACGTGGGCTATTCTACGCTAAATCCTTTCTGATCGGGGCTCTGAATGCTTGTTCCGCTTTGAAGTATTACGATCAAAGCTTTGATGTTTGACGGCCAGTAGTACTGTCAGTGGTCCAATGACAACGACGACAGACATTGGGGCTGAGAAGAGTCTTCCCAAACAGGTATTGCATAATACCGGAGATTCGACTGCGGATAATTACTGAAAGTTCAGATGAACCTTTAACGTCTTTGCTAATGTCGTGTCACATCAATCTCAGGATGGTGATGATACCCACTTTCAAAGTTACTCATGAATCTAGGCAATGCGCTATGTCATCTGCCCCAACAACATATATTACTCTGTAGCGCCGTGCAGTAATGCCTGGTCGGAGAAAATTGCGTGAGTTGTGAATCGACCGAAGCATGGTTAGCCGACAAATGAGATGTTGAACAGAGTGCCTGGTCCATGGCAAGATTGAGATGCAGAAAAATGTGCGTTGCGCCTCGGGCACATTGACCAAAGTTCCGACACGAACACGGAATTTCCCAAGCTCTGTATTGGACTGTGGCAGAATAGACTAGGCTTGTTCAGTCGTGCAAACTGTGTGTGAATAGTGTTGATTAGGTGGGGCGGCGCCGCTGCAGTTTCAGGACAAGAGGAAATGCTGCCCAGGCATGAGTATATGTGATACTTCCGCGCTTGAGATTGCTACTCAAAAAGTCTATGCCGAAAGGAAGGGGAATGATTGTGTTGGGAGTTGATTAGTCACTCCAATTTGACATTACTGCATCTTGATGAACTCAGGACGTCCAAATCAAAGATACCCAAACCATTGCCCAAGAAGAAAGGAGAAGATTCTCACCTCATCTCCTTTCTAGACTTGAGTATCACCCATGCTTCTTCATGCTCATATGTGAGAAGTGAATATCCTGCCTCAACGCCATATTTCATCAATAACCCTCTGCAACCAAAGGACTAGAACCAATTCTCCTTTTGACAGATGTTTACCTCTCGAACAATCTTAGCACGCATAGTGGCAGCTACTCAGGCGTACTTGTGACCCTCGCGCTTCTGGAGAGTTACCAAGAGGTCATAGAAGTCCTTCCTCCAGTCGACACACTCGAGGTACTCCCACCAGAGACGAAGTGCAGGCGTCTCGTCCATGTCAGACTGCATGTAGTTAGCAACATCTCTTTCTGTACTGTCAAATCACTTACTGCATTGAATGCATCAAGAATGGACTGCTTCTTAATCATGGCCGTCTTCATACTGGCTTCACGATCCCACTGGCGAAGCTCATCGACATACTTGCGCACATCTCTAACCATTTTCTCTGTGAGCTTTGCGTCTTCGACAGAGTTGACAGTAGTCTCATTGTCTGGGGAGGCAAAAAGACAGCCGCTATACTCAGGCCTGCGGAAGAAGTGCTTCTTAAGTTCCTCAGTAACCCATTCGTCCCTTGTCGGCGAGGCGAGCTCTTCGGCCCAGAAGTTCTTGACATTCTCAGGAACTTTAGTCGCCATGGTGTCATGATCCAACTTGTCGGACCAGCGGGTCTGCGAGTAATTGCCATAGTACACGTAACGCTTGTCGACAAGAACAAACATAGGTACATTCTCGTACGAGTTGGAATCAGCGTCGAAAAGGCCGCCAAACTCTTCTTCAGGAGCCTTATTGAAGAATGCCGTGAGTTTGGCACCGTGCATGCCAGGTGCTTGAGGGAGATATGGTTCGTTTTCCAGGTCAAGCTGGTAGTACGTACGGTTCCTGAGTATGCAAGGGCCTTTGCCTTTAACAAACCGTAGACCTGGTGACCAAGGAATACCACCCAGATGGTTTGCAAGGAAGTCTGGATGAAACGTGACATCTGCACATGGGATGTTGCCTGCGAATGGAGCCAAGGTGGTGATATGGTGAGGCTTCCAAGACTCTGGTTTGCCTAGGACGGTGATCTTGGGGGAAGGAGGAGGGGTCGGCGCTGGCATTAGCTGCTGCTTAGCTTGCGAATCTACAAGTGCAACGGCAGCTTGACTCTGTTTTGGACTGCCGGATGATCAGCTTTCGACTGTTCGATGAATATCAGGGTATACAAAACTCACCTATCACTAATGCTAGACGCAACCTTCTTACGCAAATGAGGAGGAGTCGACGTCTTGGCTGTACCGTCGGAACCGTTGTTCACAGATGCATGAGCCTCTTCCTTAAGCCTTTTCAGCTCCAAGCCGAAGCGTTTGGCGTTTTGAAGTGATGCTTCAATGTCACTGGCAGTTCGCAACGCACCAGCGTGTACTGGAAAGTCAGGCTTGTTCAGCTTGTCGACGGTGATGGAAAGGGAGTGCCAGAGTTCTTTGAGACCAACGATATCCTCCTGTAAGCCTGCATGCCTCTCTTCGAGGTTCAGGACACGAGACTCGAGATAAGTAAAAGTACTGCTTGCCTGAAGGGCCTCGTTCTGCTGAGAAGCAGTCGGCGAGAACTTACTGGCTGCAGGATCAAGGGTTTTACCCATGGTTTTGACGGGGCGCGAAGAATACTTGAAGGGAATGGCCATGTCGGGTTTGGATACAGTAAGTATGGAGGAAGTTATGAGGTTTCTTGCAGCTAGGAAGGTTGAAGTTAAGCAAAGACTGCTACGAATATTAGCTTAAAATAAACCAAGAGGTGAGAGGCCTAGGAGAGCTACCGTGAGCCAATAGTCAATGCTTGCAACTTTGATGGCTAGCTGACTTGTGTGATGTTGGTAGAGGCCTTAGTGGGCCAAAGACCTCTGGATGAGGTAACAGAGAAGTGTGGTGGTGAGGAGATGGTGGAGGCTGCTGAAAGCTGTGTGGAGGCTGCCTATGTAGGCGAAAGGTGAGAGAAGCGGTGGTGAAGCGGTGATTGTTCATGTCGCTTGAAGTGAGTGAAGTGAAAGTAAGTCTGATAGAGTGCATACATGTGAATTGTGAACTCAAGTGACTAGGCAAGATAGACCATGCATAGACAAGATAACAATACGCGATCGTATTCAGAAAAGGTCTCAAAAATACGTTTACTATCCACGCATGTGGCCGGGACAGTGTCTTTTGCTGGCCGAACCAGCTCGTCCATGATGCGGCTGGTTGGACTGACGTCCAATCACCTTGGACAGATTGTCACTCGACTATTACTCGTTCCGGTACTCACCCATCTCTACTGAATCCCGACTTGCGCTAACCCCAGCTGCGGGTACTTACTTGGGTCCCGAGAGGATTCCGACTGCAACTAGCATCTGCTCTTCCTTTTTGTCGTTGTGGCACTCGCTTATCAGCTTCTTCGTCAATCTCTGCGCCCCCGCGCTACCCAAGGCAGTCGTCTTTCTCAGGCCACTATGCGCATCCAAACGACAGACACACGGGCGATTTGTGTAGTACGAGGAGGCTACACGGCCAGATGCTGAGGGCCAGGGGAACATTTGCACGCGAGCTTACGCGTCTCCACTTTTGAAGGGCATGCGGGCGGCAAAGGGCCGAGATGGCTGGCCGATTCCATGTACGAGCAGACTGGACGTTTTATTTTTTGCTTTCCAAATGGCATGGTGAAGGAGCCCAATGCCATCCAGACCGTGTCAGCGACATCGGCAGTGCTTCCACTTTGGGGTGCACTATTGGTCTCAGGCGAGGGGCCGGGATGGATGGTGAGGGGAAAGCCGAGGAGCGACGCGCGACTTACGCGACGACGAAGCCATGTAGCGCCTTGTGCATAAGAGCCAAAGCCGGGCGAGGCAAAAGCAGAGGGCGAGCGACGGCCGCCCACTGCCAACATGCCCGTACACACATTCGCTCTCGACTTGGATGGAATCTGGGTTGACGGAGGCCTAATGCAGGGGAAGGAGGAGGGCAAGGGGACGAATGCAAATGCGAGGGCGGACCCTGACCGAGGCGCGCCAACGTCATTTACTACGCTTGGACCCTTTGCCGTCATTTTGTTCTCCTCTCGCTGGCCGCCCGTACTAGGACAGCGCATGACCAGACATCGCGACTCCTCGACGACTCCTCGCACGCTCCTCACCAGCCCCCAGCGTGTCTGTATCTCGCTGCAGCCGTCCATTGGCCTTGCACAATGCCGCCAAAACGCACCCACAACCCCGACGACGCCCATCCGTCGCTCAAGGACAAACTGCACACGCTCCAAGCCTCGAACCCTCGCGGCGGCCGTCGCAACGGCGCGACCAGCGTCATGAACGGCAGTGGTCTCAAGGAAGTAGATAATGCGTCTACCAACAGTGGCAACACTTCGGTCGACCTCAGCTCCTCAGGCAATGTTCGTCGCGCCTCTCTTCCCGTCCCGTCGCCTAGCAGCTTGTGGATTTGCTAACATGCGCCCGCCGTGGACAGATCAAATGGTCAGCCCAGGATTCGTCTGTGCTCCACGGCTACCGAAGAGCCTATCGCCTCGACTGCCCGTCGAGCTTCAAGAACCCCCTCAGCCACGTCGTTTTGAACCAAGGGATCGGAACAATGTCCCCGACTATGGCGCGGCCCAAGTCGAAGCGCCGTGTACACAAGGACCAGTTGGGGCTGGCAGTCAAGAAGAGCTTCAACTCGCAGGCCGTCACCGAGAGTGACGTGATTGTTGACTGGCTGTACAAATCAAAACACCAAGGTACGCCCGCTGGCGCCGTTCCTATACAACAGCCTTGCTAATCGAACCTCTAGACAAAGAATTTAGAGTACGATTCGCCCCTTACAGGAAATGAATGGGCCACTCCGCACACACATAGTACTGCATTTTTGCCTTTTTTCTTTCGACGATACCCCCTCTTTGGCGCGCGGTCGCCTCCGATCTTTATACACATATTATGGGATATGAGCATTCAATAGGCGTTTGGGACACCGGGCATCTTATGACTAGGGAAAGAAGTGCTACGCACTGCGGGCTGTACCGGGGCTGTGGATGATTACAGTACAGTCATGCACGCATACAGCGCAATCCGACATGTATAGATACGAGCATTGTGGATAACGAGCATTTGGATTTTGTCAAGGTTCGGTTCTGCGCTGGATGGTGCCGGTATATAGCGGGTCGTGGAGGTCTGAATGTGGTGTGCTCTCCATGTGCAGTCTGAGTGCATGCGTGGTGGTGGTGACAGCAGGAAAGACCTCTTTGCGCAGAGATGTAGGCTTGCAGTAGCGCATCGACCATCTAATTACAATTCAAGCTATTCTCCATTACCCAGCTGTCCAGTGTAGCCTCAGGCCGACATCGCGTCGTGGCATACTCTCGAAGATTCGACGCGCTCTTTACCGAGGGCGGCCAATGGCGGTGCGTCACCGGCCCGTGCCCGCAAAAAGTTATCAACTGTCGGGTAAGACATTACCGCTTGGGTCGCAAAGGATATTGTAGATTGGCATCACCACCCTCATTTGATCAATTCCCGACATCTTCCAAGATGAGTTTCGTAGGCCCAATGCCACTCAAAGCAGTGGCTCCCGTACGCATCGCTGGTTCAAGGTCTCTTACCAAGTGCCAGCGGCGATGCATAGCGACGCAAGCGACAAGAGCACAACCGCGGAGACCCTCAATAGCACAAAGACAGCCTCAGACTAGCACACAGTCAATACGAGTACGATTATCCCCCTCATGCCTCTGAAGAGATATGTATGCTAATGCTTTGTCCAGTTCTTCCATGCTTCCCCTCAATCATTCGCCATGGCCGACCCATACAAGACGCTTGGAGTCAGTAGAGATGCATCGCCAGCCGACATCAAGAAAGCATACTATGGACTGGCGAAGAAATACCACCCTGATACGAACAAGGACGCTGGCGCAAAAGAGAAGTTTGCTGCCGCGCAATCCGCATACGAAGTCTTATCCGACGCCGAGAAGAAGAAGGCTTTTGATACGTACGGCGCAGGCGCTTTCGATGCCAACGGTGGCTTCAATCCTGGCGCCAGTGCCGGTGCTGGGCCTGGGGGGCCTGGGGGCAATCCGTTTGGCGGGGGCTTTGGTGGTTTTGGTGGTTTTGGCGGTGGCGCACAGGGTCCGTTCCAAGACATCAATTTTGAGGACTTGTTCGGGGCATTCACGGGCGGTCGAAGAGGAAGGGCGGGTGGGCGGAGGAATCCTTTCGAGGAGGAGATTTTGGTGGGCGACAACATCGAAGTGCAAACAAACATTTCATTCCTGGATGCAGCCAAGGGCGTTAAGAAAGATATTCACATTACACCACTGGTCGAGTGTGGGACGTGTAGTGGCAGTGGGCTGAAGCAGGGAGCAAAACGAGCAGAGTGTAAGAGCTGTGGGGGTACTGGACAGAGGGTAACAAGCATGGGCGGCTTCCACATGAGTGCAACTTGCTCGTCATGCGGCGGTTCAGGATTCGCAATCCCCCGAGGCTCTTCGTGCGGCACTTGCGGTGGCGACGGAGCAGTCAAGGAAAGAAAAACCATCACGATTGAAATTCCTGGTGGTGTCGAAGATGGCATGCGCCTGCGCGTCAACGGCGAGGGAGATGCGCCACTTACCGGACAAGCCATGTCTTCTGGCCAGATTCGTGGTCAAAAGGGAGATCTCTACGTCCTCATTCGCGTGGCTACCGACTCCAAGTTCAAGCGGAACGGCTCCGACATTCTCCACACGGCGACTATCCCCCTGACTACTGCTGTGTTGGGAGGTGAAATCAAGGTTCCCACCCTGGACGGTGAAGTCAAGGTCAACGTGCCAACTGGCTCCGGTACGGGAGACCGCATTACTCTTCCTGGCATGGGCATGAAGGTGCTTTCTGGACGACGTGGCGGCAAGGGTGATTTGCGTGTAGAGTTCAAAGTCAATATGCCCAAGTATCTCAGCGTTAACCAGCGAACTATTCTCGAGATGCTTGCGGATGAGATGGGAGATAAGAACGCACAGCGGGTCATCAATCCTGGCAAGATGAAGGATGAGGCAGGCAACACGACTCAAACCGGACATGAAAACGAGGGGTTCCTCAAGAACGCATGGCACAATCTGACTGGGCAACATAAGCACCTTAGCCCCGAAGAACGACGGCAGGCGGAAGAAGACGAGAAGAAGAAGGGGTCGGGCTGAGCATAGGTTGATGGCACAGAGAATTGTATGAATGGACTGGCGCACACGGCGAGTCTAGGCGCCATGTGGGAGGCGCACTCGCAGCAAAATACCGGGTAGCATTGGACGGCGCATGAGAAGCTGCTTTGGACATGGTGTATAGAAGTATCTGTATCCAGCCTCTCGACTCAAGGCTTGTATAATATAACGCCCGTTATGATTGACATGAACAGAGATTGACTCATCCCTGACTGTTTCTTATCCTCGTCAAGTGTTTCCTGAGGTGAAGGTTCGCTAGTCTTGCACAGCCAATATCGCGGGCGCGTAGCGATGCGGCCTCTTATAAATGTTATTGGGCGGGCGCAAGCGGCAGACATGGGATCGCCCACTTGGGCTCGCTAGATTCTCACGACGGTGTGACAAGAGGAGAGCATTACATACGGATAGCGGTCTGACCTTGGTAGTGTGCGTGCTTGGTGATAGGCGGATACGGGCTGGTGAGGGCGCGGGTCTGGTGTTGCTTATATGCATGTGCCTGGCAGGGCCCCCACCACCGGCTACCTCGTCCTCGTGCTCCTGCTTCGCCGTATGTCGTCGACACCTCCGGAGCTCACCAACGGCACTGCATTAGCTACTGCAACATCGCTACCATATAAGCTTTCACCGTGTCGCAACGCAATCGCTCGCATACGTGCCCTATGCGGCTTGACCAAGCTGTGCCTCGGTGAACAGCCCACTCCGACCAACAACGCATCATCGTTCGCTGTGCTGCATGCCCCCATGTCCGCCACTCCATTTGCTGCGTGATTGCCTGGCTACGACTCCAAGAACACCCGCGACATTGGCCCACGAGCATTGCGCATACGGTGCTGGAGCAATTGTCCTAGCGTCCTGTCCAAGGCCTACCAGAACCCACTTCCCGCATTGTCGCCTGTCGCTCGTTGCCTGTCGCCCGTCACCGTCATCGCTCATCGCTGATCGCTGATCGCTGCCCGAGGGACACGACCAGCCCACTTCTGCGACAATACCTCTTCTGAAGACGCGCCCAGGGGCGGCTGACACTGCGCATACATTGCCCATCATGACGACCCAAATACCCATGATTTCGGTCCCGCTCAAGCAGACCAACGAGATTGACTGGATAGCTCCACTGAAACAGTACATACGAGCCACGTACGGCGACGACCCAGAACGTTACTCGGAAGAATGCGCTACGTTGAACCGCCTGCGCCAGGACATGAGAGGCGCCGGCAAGGACAGTGCAGCAGGGAGAGATTTACTGTATCGCTACTATGGACAGCTGGAACTGCTCGATTTGAGATTCCCAGTGGATGAGAACCACATCAAGATTAGCTTTACGTGGTACGTTTGTGGAAGTGTTGCTGCATAGGCATGAGCGGTGCATGGAAAGCAGAGACGAGTTAGGCAGATGTAGGACAGCCACCACTGACTGACGACAGGTTCGATGCTTTTACACACAAGCCGACCTCGCAATACTCGCTCGCATACGAAAAGGCCAGCATCATCTTCAACATCTCAGCCGTCCTATCCTGTCACGCCGCCCACCAGAACAGACATGAGGATGTGGGGCTCAAGACTGCGTATCACTCCTTCCAGGCATCCGCCGGCATGTTCACATACATCAACGAGAACTTCCTCCACGCACCCTCGACCGATCTTAGCCGGGAGACTGTCAAGACGCTCATTGCCATCATGCTGGCGCAGGCGCAAGAGGTGTTTCTAGAAAAGCAGATTGCAGATGGAAAGAAGGTTGGCTTACTCGCAAAACTGGCGAGTCAGGCTGCATTCTTGTATACGCAGGCTACAGAAGGCGCACAAGAGAATGTCACCAATGCTGTGTTTGAGAAGGTTTGGCTATTGGTTTGTCAGGTAGGAGCATCACAGCCATACTTGAAGGTCAAGACTGATTGTTCAACAGATCAAATCACACCATATGGCTTCTTTGGCCCAGTACTATCAGGCTCTAGCTGACGATGACGCAAACTCACACGGTATCGCAATCTGTAGACTTCAGGTGGCCGAAGCAAGTGCCAAAGATGCGACTCGAGCGGCAGGCAGTTTTCCCAACAATGCACCTGCCAATTCGAATCTCGCTTCAGACACGGGTAGCATACTATCAGAGATGACTAAAAAGCATTTAGCGAATGTACAGGAGAAACTGGCCGAGTTTTCAAAAGATAACGATTTCATCTACCACCAAGGCATTCCAAATGAGGCGTCGCTTACGCCAGTGTCGAAGATGCCTGCGGCGAAAGCGATACCCGTCAGCGAGCTGTACCAGGGCCAAGATATCCAGCGAATCATCGGACCGGACATTTTCCAGAAGATTGTGCCTCTAGCTGTGACTGAGTCAGCCAGTCTATACGACGAAGAAAAAGCCAAACTCATCCGCGCGGAGAGCGAGCGAGTCGAAGTAGCCAACGATGAGATGGCTGCTGGTCTGGATTACCTGAAGCTGCCCGATAGTCTCAACGTCATAAGAGGTGGTATGGATCAGGACATGATGGTCGATAATGATTTCAGAATGTGGTGCGAGGAGCTTGCTGGACACCAATCCTTTGGGGCGGCCTTTGAGCAACTGGATCGCGACAAATCTGAGATTATCAATTCACTGGAGTCGAGTATGAAACAATTGGACATGGAAGAAAGCGTTTGCGAGAAGATGAGATCAAAGTACGGAGCAGAATGGACGCAGCAACCCAGTTCGCGCTTAACCTCGACATTGCGGAGCGACATCAGGAATTATCGTGGAGCGGTTGAAGAGGCAAGCAGCAGTGATGCTCAGCTCTACAGCACATTCCGCCAATACGAAGCCGACTTTGACGAAATGCGATCAGCCGGCGAGACGGACGAAGCCGATGTGCTATACTCGAGAGCCATGGTCAAGGCCGGTGCAACCAAGGGAAAGAGCCCCAGGCCAACTGAAGGTACTCTGATTGACGAGGACATTGATGAGGGTCCTTCGGTTACAGACCAGATTGGCGCTGTTGAGGATATCCTGCGGAAGCTGAATCTTGTCAAAAAGGAGAGGATGCAGATACTGAAGGACCTCAAAGACAAAGTAGGCATGCCAACTCGAGTTTTGAGCTGCACTTTACTGACCAAATAGGTTCACTCTGACGACATCTCCAACGTTCTCATACTTAACAAGAAAGCCATTGCAAATCAAGAAGCGCAGTTGTTCAAAGCTGAGCTTGAAAAGTTCCGGCCACACCAGAACCGCATCCTACAGGCGAACCACAAACAGGCATCACTTCTCAAAGAACTTACGCGCACTTACTCAGACTTGCTAAAAGACAAACGTGTACGATCTGAGCAGAGCAAATACGAGGCCTTTTCGAGACAACGGAATACGGTCATGACTAAGTACCGGAGAGTGTACCAGAGCTTCAATGACCTTGTTGCTGGCCTGTCACGTGCCCAGAGCTTTTATTCGGAGATGAAGGATACTGTCTCGAGTCTCTTGAAGAATGTCGAAACTTTTGTTAATAACCGAAGAGGAGAAGGCGGGCAGCTTCTCTCGAAGATAGAGGAGCGAAACAAGGCGCAAGGTGCAGATCAGGAACAGCAACGAATGAAGGAACTCATGGAAAGAATGTCAATGGAGCCTTCTGGCTCGCCTGTATCACAGGGCTCAGGCCGAAAGAAGAGCATACCGCCACCGCTGTCGTCAACTCCTAGTTACCCATCAACCTCAGGGGCTAGCCACGGAGCGTATAATCCTGCAGCCTCACCACCTGTCACGCCACGTTACCCCGTTACTACAGCCCCAACCCAGCAGTACATGTCGCCACAGCAAGGCTACAGCCAGCCTTCAAACAGCTACAACCAAGCTCCCCCACGACGAGAGAGTTACCAGCAACAATACGCCCATCAATCACAGTCGTCACAGTCTTCTTCAGGCTACAACCCTGCAGTCCACAACCAATACAACCCCGTTTCTCCCCCTGCGCATCAGCAGTTCTTTTCTCCACCGCCGGCTCAGCATCAACAACACCAGCCTTGGGGTCAGCCTCCACAGCAGCAGCAACAATGGAGTGGTACGCCACAGCCACCTAACCTGCCACAAGGTTACGTTCCTCCTCCCCCACCACCTGGGCCCCCGCCAAGCCATCAGCAAGACTATAGCCATTTTTCTCAGCCTGGATATCCGAGTGGAGCAGGGGGTTACGCTCATCCGCAGAGACAGGGAGGGCAGAATCAAGGTGCGGGTGGAGCACATGATCCTTGGGCGGGGTTGAGCGGTTGGAAGTGAGGCGTGGTAGAAGGATGTGTATAGAAAGGAAGGGGAGGCGAGGGTGAATTTATGTTAGTTTAGTGAGTGGGAGGTAGTGTCGTCGAGGAAGTTAGCATCGTAATTGGATGTATTTCTTTTACTTCTTGAATTCTATTTTGCAATGATGGTTCAGGACATGAGTGGGGATTTTGTTGTGTAAGCTGAATGTCTTCCTTTTCTTCAGGATGTTCATACAAGTTTACATTACTTGATATCTCATCGTGTTCCCACAATCGTAGAGTCCAGGTCAATCAAAAGCCAGTTTGTTTCAACTTGCTTGATGGAGGATAAGCTCGTAGTAAATTTCGCTTTTCCCGGAAACCAAGAAAATCGCATGCCTCATATATGGGCCGTCGAGCAAAGCGAGGGACCTCCAACATCCCCTTCATTCTTCCTTTCCTTACCTCTTCCCACCCAACGCAAACTCCAACTCCGGATACTCCCTCCAAAGATTCACAAGCGGCAAAAACATCTTCCTCTTGACCTCCCTACCTTCCTTCTCAGCCGCCGCTTGCTCCCCGGCCCAAGCCCACATCTGACTCCACGGCACCCACTCCCACGCCGCGCATTTGTGCGGTTCCATCGGCTTATCGTGTCATAAACATCAGCAATTTATCAAATATCTCAGAGAAGCACAGAAATGGAAAGCCGTAGTAGAATTGCATAATGAAAAAAAGATATGGGGGGGGGGGGGGGAAACAAACCTTAGCCACCTTATCCTCCCCAGTAATCGTACACGTGACAAAAATAGTAACGTAATGCTTGCCCTCGCCAAACACATCGTTTGTAGCAGTTAGAAACTTGATGTTGCCGACTTGCAGACCGGTTTCTTCAAGCACTTCGCGGGCGGCGGTTTCGGCGAAGGATTCGGAGTATTCGAGGTGGCCGCCGGGACATTGGAATGTGCCTTTTGGGAGTATATATGTTAGTCATGCAGGACGAAGGGGAGGGGGGAAGAGAGGGGGAATGGATAGAGAAAAGGGTAGATACCAGCGCCATGGCTGCCTGCGCGCTCACCCATGATGATGTTGCCAGCCTCGTCGTGGATGATGACGCCGACACCGACTTTGGGGCGTTGAGCTTCCGACATTGTCGATAGTTTTAGTATTCAAAGTATAAATCGAAAAAAAAGAAAAGAAAAAAGAAAAAAAAGAGAGCACTTCACAAGAAAAAGAAGGAGTAATAGTAAAGGGTAAGGTGAACTTATGTATGAATCATTCACATAGATACATAGCCCCGCTTACTTTTGCGTGCCCCTAGTACAAAGCGGACAAAGAGCAAAGCAACATAGCCTAAGGCCCCTACTAACATAAGCCATTTTCCCTTCCTTATCTAGTCTAGCCTCCGCCCTCCCACATCCCCACCACCAACATCAAACCTACATACAAACAAACCCCCCCCCCCCCCCCCCCTCAAAACACATTTAACCCTCACGTCCGCCTCCACCCCTGAATCTCATCTAGCGTAAGCACATAGGCATCCCCATAAACCCTCTTCAAAAACTCGACACTATTCCACACCCCGCCACTAATATACTCACCCCCCCACACCACAAACCACGCCCAATCCGCCCTATAGGCCTGAAGATCGGCAGGCTCCATGACACTCCCCACCTCGGTCGCCGCCACAATCTTCTCCCTACTCCCCAACTTCAACAAGGCATTAAACGTTGCCGACTGCGGACCGTGGTCGCCCTGCGCATACGTATCCGCAGAAACGATATCCACGACGTCGTCGCCAGGGTACCACTCCGGGCTCACGGAATTCCAGACCCAGATGAGATTGTGCAGGTTGTGTGTGGTGGTGAGGCGGTTGTAGAGGAGACGGTAGAGTTGTTTGGCCGGGGCGGCGCCTTTGGCGCCCCACCAGAACCATGCGCCTTCTGCTTCGTGGAGCGGGCGGAAGAGGACGGGGACGCCGGCTGTTTGCAATTTTTTGAGCTGCGCGGCAATGGTGTCGATGTCGTGGAGGAGCAGCGTGTAGTTTGCGTTTGTCGTAGAGGATAGCGCGAGAGAGATGTCGAAATCCGTAGCCCGCGTGTAGAAGCCGGACCACCAGGGTTGCTCGGTTGTGTCGTAGAGGCCCGTGGGTGCGCCCCAGTGCCACACAAAGGTTACGATGCCCCCCTTTTTAGCGAAAGCGAGAGCGTAGTCGATGTCTTTGGAGGAGGCGCCGCGTGAGGTGCGGGAGTCGGTGTAGTCCATCAAGTCGAGGCCGAGAATGGCGGGTGTCTTGCCGACGTTGGTAGTTACCCAGTCGAAAGATGCCTGGTCTTGTTGGCCTGAAAGAATCTTCTTGCCGTAGATGCTGACGAGGTATTTCAGCAACGCTTTGGCGTCGGCGTTTGCTTTGGGGTTTACGGGGGTTGTGGTGATGTTGTGCGGAGGTCGCTGGGCAGTGGGCGTAAGGGTGATGGCATCGATGAGGTACCAGCCCCAGTTGCTCTGGATCTCAACTGTGTTTATACCTGCTTTGAGCAGCACCTGGCCCGCGGGCACCGTCGTCCATTTTGTGGTCGCGGGAAGACTGACTTGGCTGCCGCCCGCATTGTTAAAGACAATGTTCGTGAACTTGTCGCCGTACGGTCCATTGTAGATCAACTCGAGGTCGTGCAGACCCCCCGTTTGGCTGCTGATGTTGAAAGTCACTTTGTCTGTGGCATCCGAGAAGCCTTCTACATATCCGGTTCCTAGACAAGAAAAAAAAAACACTGGTTTAGCGGGCACTGTACAGGTTCAAGTTGTAGATGAGTGAAGAACGGATTTACCTGTAAAGCCTGCGACTGAAGAGCCAACCGTGGTACCAGAGAGCATAGCATCCTCCGCTTGAAGAGTAATCTTCTGGCCTACAGCCAGCCCAAAGAGAGCCGCAACAGCAAGAAGTGGTGCAAACATCTTTTCTCCAGAAAAAATAAAAATAAACAAAGGCACCTGAGCACTGCGTAACCTACCTACCACAACTCACCCCAGCTCTTCATTTATATATCCCCACCCCCTCCCCCTCCCCCCATCCATCACTCCTCGTTACACACACGCAAACCCTTCTTAGTAAAAAAGCCCTTTTTAGCCCCGGACACTCACAATTCCGTGCCTCGAGACTAGTTTAATTTGATAGGGTTGGCATACATGATGCCACCTTTGGAACCTCTCCACAAGAGAGCTAGACAGTGGCCGGAAACAGGGGGGGTTCCCACACTCAACGTGACTATGGCAATATCGCTAAATGAACTAGGCGAAAAGGGCAAGGATGTCAATGCCCACCAATCAATGCGAAACGGACCATCATACTCCGGGCCCATAAAGGGAATACAGACGAGCATCTCGGAATGGAGGTTACTGCTAGTCCATGTGATTGGGGAATACTGCGCGTGCCTTGCTGTATGATGGTAACGCTATACTATGCGTAGAAGGTCTCTATATTCGTTCATCGGAAATGATATATTCATGTCTATATGCGCTAGGTATGGCTTTGCCTTGCCGTAAACGTATTCACAACCTATGCAGACTTGACCAGCTGGGTGATGTCGTCAACATCCTTGGGTGTCGGCGTCAGGTTATCCACTCCGTCCTTCGTAATGAGCACATTATCTAAATCATGTTAGCTCCGCGGAACCTTGTTTAAACCACTATTACTTACCTTCAATTCGGACTCCTCCCACTGCCCAGTACTTATCCAACACACTTTCATCAATATACTTCTTCTTCTCCTCGTCCTTGAGATATGGCTCAATGATGAACTTGCAAAAGTAGATTCCGGGCTCAACAGTAATCACACTGCGCTCTGGTAGCGCACCTCGTGTCCGGAGATATCGAAACATGACATCCTTGTCCGCATAGTTTGCGTTGCCGCCAGTGTCATGAGTGTCCATTCCAAGGTAGTGGCCCAGGCCGTGTGGAAAAAACGCTACGCTGATTCGTTTATTGAACAGCTCTTCGGCATCTCCCTTCAGGATACCGAGATCCAAGAGTCCCTTGATAGCAATCTTGTGAGCAAGTTCGTGGACATGGTCCCACACGACGCCAGCCTTGAGTGCATTGATACATTGTAGCTGCATGTCTAGAACGATCTTGTAGATGGCTAGAGACTCGGTTGTGAATGTGCCCTTGATGGGGAATGTGCGTGTGATATCTGACGCATAGCAGTCGAGCTCGCATCCAGCATCCAGCAGCAGGAGGTTCTGGTCTGTAATTGGCGCGGCATTGTGGACATAATGCAGTGTAGCTGCGTGCTCTCCTGCAGCGACAATGGAGTGATAGGCCTGGTTCTTTGCGTTGCGCTCAACACAGGCCTTGAGGAAAACTGCTTCGAGTTCGCATTCGTTTTGCGCCTTGGAAGCGGCCTTCATGACAGCTACGTGAGCTGCAGTAGAAATGACATTTGCCTTGCGGATAAGAGCAACCTCGTAGTCCGTCTTGATAACTCGGCAGTACTCAATGGCCGTCTTGAGTTGGGTAAACTCCTTTTCCTTGAACGCGATGAAGGTGACGTGGTCTGATACCTGTTCTGGGATGGCATAAATTGTTGATTGTGATGACTCGGATGTGCTGGCAAGGTGCGAGTTTAGCTCGTCGGTGGTGAAGCACTCGTCAATATCATATTTTGCCTTTGCTTCCTCTGGGCTCATTGGCAGGCCTGACCAGATGACCTCATCCGGGTGCACAGGAGGAATGAAGAGTGTCAGCTTCTCAGTGGCCATCTCATATTTGAGGTACGCGTCTGGGAGTTCGCAACCACTGAGATAGAAAAAGTAACGTCGCTGTCTAGAGACGGGGTGGTTAGCATAAGTCCCTTAGACATCTTTCGTCTTGTTCTTCGTACCGGAATGGCGCCTCTCCATCGTTATCCTCATTTAGCTTTTGCTTCTGAGCCTCCAGATAAATCGTTCCATTCTTATCCCCACCTTTGCTCACCAACCACTCCTTGACCTTTTTCGCATGCTCTTTAGCTGGGTACTTGCCCTTGAGGACCTCGTCGTAGTTCTCAGCAATGGCCATTTTGGTCACGTTGATCCAACTCTCGCTCTCTGTAGATAGGCTGTACAGGCACGGTGTTGCAGTTGCGGAACTCGCTAATCGTCGTTGCGAAGTTCGTGCAGCGGTAGTACGCAGAGTGTGTCGAAGGGAGCGACTGATTTGGGGCAAGAGGTTGTACATAAGAAGGGGAAGGGGGCGTGAGCTGTCGGAGTTGCCTCGTCAGTTGATTAGATGCAAAAGATAGCTCGGGTTGGAAAGGTGGGGGTGGTGGGGTGGTGAGACTCGAGCCTGGCAGGCGCGGCTCTTAGTCCGACGAAATACTCGGATAAAACCTACTCTCACCAAAACAACGTAATGTTGATGAGATGGAACTGCACACTAGTATTTTGGAAAAAATATATTATCTTCCAAGATAGTAAATCTAACATTCTATACTCTAAGCAGACGTGAACAACTCATGTTACAATTATTTTTCAACTACATCGCAATGAATGCTATTGATTGCAAATGGTAGCTCTGCTTTGATAGGGGCTGTTTTACTCCGGGTATTCCATCGGATTAAGTGGCGGGTAGCCGCGGTTATGCGATTCACGAGCTTTTATGGATGAGGAAGGTGTAATTCCACGTATCAGCTGGTTACTGTGTAAATGATGGGAGTTATACGAAAGCAGTGTTTGGTAAAAACAATATTGTAAAAATGTCGTTTGATGCATCCGCTAGTGCGTGTAGAACTACATAATCATGTCTATAAATTTCTTAAACTTTATTACAACGTGCCAACAACCCCTAGCCATGAAGAAAATCAAGCAAGCTCCAAACACCTACGCCGTGCCATGTCATTGCCCAAAATCGGGTATCCCTTTATTATTCAGGTATAAAGATGCAGTGAAACAAAACGATCCTGCAGGCGTTGCAGCGAAGCGAACAATGGCACGACGTGATTATGCTATGGGTTATAGGTCCACGGCCACGATACCCAGGACTAGCCTGCTCTACGGCGGTGTGCAAATGTCGATGCTGGAAACAATGTGTCGGTTGCTGCCAGCCTTCGAGCTACAGGACTGATATCTTTCAACAAACAAAAGGTCATCTAGTCTTGCCAACGCCTGAGGAACTTGGCCATATCGTCGGTGGCGTGAGGCGCCGGGGCAACCTGTAGACCAGTTAGCAAATATTCCCAATTGGCCTCGGCATAAAAGATGGCGTATGCTCGTTGTCAATCATTCGAACAACATACCGTGTTTGCCCTGCTCTTGGTAGAAAATGTCTGCTGGGCTGTGATGGTATTCACCTGGCTAGGAGGTGGCAGCCTGGTTTTGGCAATCCTCACACTGCTGGTGGGGTACTGTGGCTGGGTGTTGGTTGCAGTAACCTTTGTGCCAGGCACAGGCTGCATGGGCGCATAACGAGTGATGTCGGTCTGCATGGTGTATTCGACAGCATATAGATCACCAGCAGTGGCTGGATCTTTATCGGTCAAAGTGTCTTCACTTGCCGGTCCAGCTGTACCAGTGACGTCGGTGGCGGCCTTTTTCACAGTCGGATTGAGGATGTTCTTGCCAGTCATGCCGGAGCAGGAAAAGCGATCAGAGTAGACGACGTACTGGCCGTCGCCAGTCTTGCCAGTCGCGATCATCTTGATAAAGCTGCGATGGCGGCATTAGTCCTGTGCTAGAGCGAGGGTCGAGGAATCTGGGGCGGTGCACATACTAGGCATTGGCATCCTTGAGATCCTCTGATACACTTGCTTCTACCCTTCCTGAAGCTACGTTACCGGCCGAGAATAAGCCGCTCGGGGTGATGGTAGTCGCGATCATCTAGTAGAGATGTCAGCATACGGCCTCTATGCTCGTTGCCCCAAGCTCAGCTTACCTGTTCCTCGCCCTTGTTACCTCCAACCACCAGCTGCAACTGGTAACCCTTCAGGTCCGCAAGTTTGGGCCCCGCATCGGTTTCTGACCATTGTACGGTAATGGCAGAGCCGGCGACAATTGTGGAGCCAGCTGCGGGGGCAGTGAACTTGATGCCAGCGTGTACGAGGGGAGATAACGTGGCGACGACTGCAGCGAAGGGAACGAGTATCCGCGTCATGGTGGGCGTGGCGGGCGTAGTGTGCGTAGTGTGCAACTAGGGAGCGACAATGAAGCGAGTGATAGATGCGAATTTGCGATTCTCTATACAGCAGCGGTGGGGGTGGGAGGCGTGGACGAGGCGGGTATTTGTTAGTACCCAGAGCGTGAAGTGTGCAGCAAGTCCGGACTCGTTCAACGAGACTGTGGCGCGCCAGGGGCACACGATCGTCGTTGCCGCGCAAGCTAAAACCTGCCCGTAACAGGGATGCGCACGCATGTCATTGCGTAGCCTCAACACAGCACAACGCACCGCCAAAAAAAATGGCCATGTTCTGGTGGAGTCGTCTGATAGTGGTGCGCAGTCGAAGCCGCACAATGGAGCTTGCTGATCAACGGCGCCAGCATCGACGAGTATTGGCATTCCAGTCTTCCGTAAGCCGCGATTGATAGACTTCCCGCACAGCCTTGGCAGCGGCAGTCGTCACTCTGGAACTGGAACGGTACCTGGATCTAGAGTACATCATTCGGGTCTCCACAAACAACCGTCAAAAAGTGGGCTCGTGCGTTTGCGCGCCAACAAATTTCAACATTTCTTCCTATGCACCTTTTTGGTGTCTATAGTACACAATGACCCGCTTGCCCAGGCATCGATCTCGATGCCTCTGTTTTGCTATTACCCAAACGCCGATTTCATGCTCAAGGTGGGGGGATATCCTGAAAACTCGAAACAACAAGGAGAATGACGCTTCATCTTGCGTCCGCTCAGTCTCTCCATACACATCTGTCTCTCTCTCTCTTCCTTGAAACAAACACTCACGCTACCTGCGCATTACGCATCTTGGGGGTACCCAATCGAAGGTTAAAAGTTGTTGGCAACCGGCACGTCATGGTGGCAGCCTGACCCGCCTTTTGCAGCTGCAGTGTCAGTTCCCGGAGCTTCTCTGGAGTGAAGATCTGGACATCAAACGACAGCAGGAACTCGACACACAGCTCCAGACGGCTGAGCGCAGCCTCGTCGACGCCGCCTACAGCCGCAAAGCGCTTCTGAGGCCATCGGTGATCCTCGAGCGCCTTCATCGCCACCAGTGCACAGGCCAAGATAAGCCGGTGCATGGTGCGATAGGTCAGTGGGACGCTCCTATCGATAACGCACAGGCGCAGCATGTAGGATCCAGCCGCTAGCCAGACTGCAGTCGATAACGGGCAAAATTTCTGAATGCGATTCATGTACTCTTCCACGCCCACCTTTGGCACCGTCTTGGAGAAGAATTTCCTCGCCATGTTGGCGCGTTGCACCGCCTCGGGCTGGGCTCCGGCGCCGATGTCGTGGATGGTGACGGGCTCGTCGTGGCTCGCTTCTGGCGGAGCTAGTTCTGTAGGCTGATGGCTTTCCTTTTCGGCGGGTATGGGCGTGGCGGGTCTAGAAGAGGTTCTTCGGTGCTGTCGAATGACCTGGGTCTCCCGGCCGCCTGGTGTTGCAGGTCGCGACAGCGGTGGCGTGGCTGGCACGTCGCCGGCGGCGTTTGCTATGGCGATGATGGAGCGTGCAATCAACTTCATGGCCGTCTCGCGTGACATGTTGAGTACGTCGAGCTCATCATCGTTTACTGGTGGAGATGGTGCGTCCTGGAGGCTGAGGCTGTTGAACTCTGGGAGAACACCCGCGTCTCCGGCCGGGTTTGGTGCTGTGGGAGGATTCATTGTTGTTTGATTTTGTATGACCGGTGCGAGGACGAGTCGCCTCGGATGCACGGTCTTGAGAGGAGGGGTAGGGTAGCAGACTTGGATCATTTGGACGTGTGGATTTATGACGTGGCGCCGAAGTCTACCGATTTACCACACAGACGGAAAGTGTGTCGAGAGAGAGGGCCAAGTGATTATGTGAAATGTCTGCATGGAATCAGCATGCGTTGGTTGGAGAGTCATGGGCGTTGCTCGGACTTACAGCGGAATGGGGGTGCGTGAAGAGAGGTATGAAGCGAGCTTTTTTTTGGCTACCACTTATTTTTCCGTACCCTCTTTTGGACTGGGTATGCAGGTTGCAATTGAGAGAGGATTGGTAGAGAGGAATGATTTGACAGGGAGGGTGTGGTGGGGTTGGAAGGGTGGAAGTGGGTGGACCTTGAGAGGAGAAGGAGGAGGAGGAGCAGAGATGGTCAGGGGGGATATGTCTGAGCGGCAGAGTTGTGGTGATATGAAGATTCTGAAAGACACGATAGACGATAGCTCGGGGCAGAGCGTGGTTTGTAGGTCAAGTGACGCTAGGAGGAAGTGAACTTGTCTTAAACAAGATGGTCGGACGTGTAGCCAGACGACGCGTGCTTCCGAGGGCCGGGGCTATATGGCAGTCGGGGAGGCCATGGAAGGGTAACTGAGTGCTAGCTGGCTTAGCTGCTGGACCAGCGGGCGCACGCCATTAGGGAGGCTTGAGGCACGGAGGGTAGAGTAGGAGGCAGGCAGGCAAGCAGCGTGTGGGTCGGGGCGCAAAGGTACGTGGAGGGCTAAGTGGGCGTCCAAGGTGGGCCACAGGGCCCAGGAGCGGGTCTCGTGAAGAGCAAAAAGGGCCAAAGCGCTGGCCCACCGGGCCGTCGACAGCCAGTATAGGCAGAAGAGGGATGCGAAGGGCAGCAGAGAGGGAAAAAAGCAGACGAGCAGCGTCGGGGTCGTGGTGGGCGTGATTGGCGGAGGGCTGCCTTGTTAAGCAAGAAGCAACGGGACGAGCACATGCATGCGCCCTTTAGCTGGCTGGCTGGGGGGAAGTGGAAGAGGGCGACGAGGGGAAGGGGGGAAAGGATTGCGGAGCGCGTTCCGGACCATGGGCGTGCTTGGAGGAAGCGGTGCTGGATATTGGGCAGGGCTCGCCAGGGCAGGGCGGAAGGCGGGGGGTTGCAGATGAGCTGCAGGGTCCAGTAAGGCGGTAGAAGAAGCAAAGAAGCCTTTTGGCAATACTATATCATCCAGTCGAGTCGGAGAAAGGGAGGGCGGCCCATGGCATGGTTAGTGCTGTCCATGTACTAGCTACCATGCATCCATGTACATGGACTGTAATGTCTGCACACATCCATACATGTGTCCATATGTACATGGAGGTACGCACTCTACTATGTACATGCACACAAATACAAGTACACACACATGGGCCGCGGCAGTGTTCTCGGCTCGCCCATTGAGTCGTTTGCCCCGTCTTTTGCCTCCCCGCCGCCACCGCCGCCTCCCCCCCGCCCTGGCACACCCTCGACATCTGCCATCGTGACCTCGTCCCGTACAGTAGAGTACATGGACTCATACATGCTACATATGTATCTACTCACTGACTAGAATACCACATACCTCCAAGCCCGCTCGGCACAAGCACACACAGAGGCGCGGGGAAGGGCCCTAGCGAATGCAGCCTCTGTCGGATTAGGACTATGCACCACGCCCACCGTGCAAGCAACACACCCTCTCTCACCCACATCCACACAACCCACCACTCCCTCCACTCCCTCCACACCCTCCTCCACGCCCGCACTGCACATCAACCTCCCCATCTGGCTGCGTCGCGGAGCCGGGCTGCGGTTTCACCAGCCCTCGCATCGCTCACATTGCAGCGGATCGATGCACACGCAAATCATGGCCATGCCGAGCATATGCACCTCCACGTGTTCGCGCAGACTGTCCGGCCCAGGTGGCGGCTTGCACTCGCCCACAGCCGGTCCGCGTCCGCTCTCACGCTGCCACACGCGGAAGTGATTGACACATGTCAACGCCCCC
>NW_014575271.1:0-84068 GCF_000527765.1 Bipolaris victoriae FI3
ATGCAACCATACCCCCTTGGCACCCCCAAACACGCCCTTCATATCCTCCACCGCGCCACACACCCCATCCGCCTCGCCCCAAGCAAACCAGCTCTGCTCCACCGCTGTCCACACTCCGCCCCGTCCCCCGCGCGCATCCCACATGCGATCCCCGCCAACGGCAGACTCATGGTAGCCTACTGCCGACTGCGGTGCGCGGAAGTAGACACGGAGCAATGCGCGCCGGTAGTCTGCGTACCAAAGTGAATCCCAGGTTATCTTCGACGGGGCGAGGTTGGGTTCGCGAGCTAACTGTGCAGCCAAGGCAGCGGGGATGGCGCCCGTGTAGGTATTTTGAACTAGAGGGACGTCGGTCCAGGCGACGTTGCGGTCGGGTAAGGTGTCGATTTTGGGGTCGTAGTCGAGGTTTCTGATGTGTGCCGAGTGGGTATGCGCGGAGAGACTGGGTTTTACGGGGTCTGGGGGCGAGAAGGGCGTGGTTGTATGGTTGAGGGAGGCTGGAGGGGTGAGGTAGGATGGGTCGCGGTTGAAGTGGGTGTAGGTAGTTAGGTTGTTTTTTTCGCTATGGACGATGGGGATGAGTTCGTTGGGGGTTAGTGTAAAGGAGGGGTTGGAAGAGGGTGTGGGTGTAGTCGAGGCCAATGGATAATTCTTGTCTGGTGAAGTTGGAGAGTTCGAGTTCGAGTTTTGCTTGGTTTAGTCGGTGTCGGGCTGCTGATTTCCTGGATCCGCCGTCGAAGAAGTTTCTGAATTTTGCGCTGGGAGATTTGGTTTCCACCTCGACGGCATCGCGACTCAACTGTTGTTCTGCAAACAGCGTAGCGAACACGGACTGAACGGTCAGTGACTGACTCTTGCCGTCCAGAAACTTCTTCTGCGCAGCCTGATACAACCTTCTCAAATCGCTCGCCGGACCCATGGCCATCCTGGCGTTGATAAACTTGGCAGGCGTCTCTGATATCAGCCGGCCAGTCTCGGTGGTGTACAAGTTGTTGGGAGATGGCGACAACGGCACGTATTTGCACGCCTTGTCATCGCCCTCGCACATCTTCTCTGCCCCAAATAAGATCGTCTGGTTAAACTTCTGAAACCCATTCTCGTCAGTTCCATATCTCTTCAATAACCGTAAATTGCCATCCTCAAGCAACCGCTTGTACTGCTCAATCATCACATCGCTTGGAAGCTGGAACCACGTCTGCTGTGCATCAACGATGAGCACCAGATCCTTGTCCTTGGCCAACTTCGTATTGCTCAAGTAATGCAGCGTGTCGTTGAGAATCGCCTCATGACGCTTTTCGCTCGTCGCATGGCCTGACTTAAACTGTACCACAGTCGGTGGAGGGTAGTTGAGCAACATGGCAGATAACGCCGATTTGCAAAAGTCGCTTGACTCGTACTCAAACGGCGTGACGAGGTGGAAGTTGGGCGTCGTCTTTTTAGGTTTTGCCGGTACATGGTCGATTTGGCCGTTTTCAATCTGTAACGTCAAATTCGAGGGTGTCTTGAACGACAAGCTTATGGATTCGGGCAGGGTAGGAATATATGCTCTCCAGGGATAATATGAAGACATGCCACGGTATCTTGACGGCAATTCCTACCAGACTATTAGTGTACCGTCCGCTTCATAGATGTTGGATGTAGGTAGCGGCATACCTCACGGTGCTTCATGCCTGTCAGCCCTAGAAAAACCGAGAACAACACAGCCATCATAACCACCATCCTCCCCCTCCTCGTACACACCCATTGTATCGCCGCCCCGCCAACCTCCTTTGGCGATGGCGTGGGTGATGTGACCTTTGTAAGCAAATCACCCACCATACTGGCCCGCCAGGGAAGTCTCCTAGTAGAGACCAAGGGCCCTCAATATCATCGGTTGGGAAAAGAAAGGGCTCTCAGGCCCTGGCAAGTCGAAACAACACAAGAAGAAGGAAAAGGAAGAAGAACCATTCAGGTTCCGAGCATCCCGCTCGAGTAACCACGACATATGTATTGTAACGCAAGGTACTGACCAAGTACCGCCGCAACGGGGCTTATCTCAGTGTGGCACCCTTCCTTGCAACTCCCCATACGCAGTAATCTCATGCGGAAATCGTACGTACGCCAGAATCTCATTTCTCGACTTTTTCACCGTCGTGGGGATCAGCGAACCGTGTCGGCTGAAACATAACTGATCAGCTACTAAGAAAGGGGAAAAGAGTGGAACCATGTTTCGTCCACACCCATCACAAGCGTATAACTCTTCCCTTTCCCAGCATTCTGCACCTCAAGCCAGTTGTCAAACCCCGGCTGCCTGAGGTTTCGCAGCTACAACACACGGGTGTGGCAGTGATCAAGAGTGGTGCGTGTTTTAGACACGCAACGGTTTGAGGTAAATGCAACGTCCTATCTTGGCCGCGCTAGCTTATAAAGGAACATGTCCTCCCACCACTCAAAGCCACAAATACTGTCACTGCGTTACACTTGTAAGCAGCCCTCGATCAATAGTAGTCGTAGACGTGTCGTGTATTCTATCTATTCGATGTGTATACTAACTAGACATTGCTCATGCGTGCCATTCAACCATCATTCCAATCATTCCCAGCTTCAACCAGGAGGGTGTTCATAATGCCTAGACAAGAGAAAACGCCATCGCTACCCAAAACCGTAATACTTCTTCTTTCTCGACAAAAGCGGCTGGTATTTTGAGGCGCCCTTGCTATTCAAACCCGCCATGCCTCTGTCAAGTCTGGTAGGACTGCGCATCCTCATTCCTAACATCGAACCAGACATCCAACGCTGTCTGTCCGTTCGTGCAGTAATATGGGTCTCATCAACAGCCAGCGTTTCCAAACTTTCTGCTACACTTCGGACGCTGTTCTGGAGCGCATTCCCTCCATTTCTAGACGCACGTCAGCACACCTGCAAACCCAAACACGCGAAGGCGCGCTGATCTTAGGCCTGAAGGGTCTGGTACAACTTCAAAGCCTTTGTGCGCACATCTGCGCACTGTTGCAGCGCAACAATATGCCGTTCCTGTGCAACCTTCCATGTCTCCATGACGCTTTCGTCTTCTTCCATCTTAGCCAGGTAGCTCACAAAGCCAACCTTCTTGGTCGTCTCCCCACGGTTGCGAATGAAGTGATCGTCTAGATCCTCCATCTCCACGCTCCGTGCAGCAAAGTGCCCAGTGAGCACTTTGCAGTAGTTTCGGTACGACTTGACATATGAGCCCATGCGTTCAAAGTAGTGGTCAATCGAGGCCAAATCTAACTTGGCTGGGACAGGAGGCGCCTGGGGTATTTCAGGGTACTTGAGACTCTTTGCTGCATTTGCCTTTATGGGATGAGAGTTGGATGCCTCAGAAGAAAAGGGCAGTGCGTCTCCGACAGATGCCATTCCGCCAAGTCCATTCTTCTGTGGCTCAACAAGTGGTTTGATGAAATCTGGACCGAGGCCATTCAGTCCCTCAGCAGGCGGCTTGGCTGTGGTGGTAGAAGGTGGTGCAGTGCTAGATCCGTTCGGTGTGGTGCCTGGCAAAGTTGTATTCAGCTTTGGCACCGTAGGCCCGGTTGTTGTGCCCTTTTTGTCTGACGATGGTGGCCCAGAGTCAATATCCATTGCGTCCGCATCACCACTTGTTGGCTCTTCGGCAAAAGCTTGGTACTTGGGTCGTGATGCATCTGACTGGCTCTGTGCCTTGGAGGTTCCATTTTGCTGCACAGACGCCTTTCGCGGCGCCTTTGGCCGCTTTGTAGCTTCTGAAGGCCGACGCGGCGAGGTTTCCTTGGCATCATTGTACACCCAATGCGGATCTTTAAATGTCTCTTGCCAGTCCTGAGGACTGAATTTTGCAGCATGAGGAGCTACTGGAGGCTGAGCAAAGTTGAGACCAGGTGGTGGCCCAGGAGGGGGAGGGGGTATCGGGTGGGTGGGTGCGAACGGGTTGGGCTGAGCAGCGAATGGATTCCGATCTGTCGCGTTGCGCTGTGAAGCTCTGCCACGTGTGGGAGAGGTTCGGCCTTTTCCGCTGGCACCTTTTGGAATGTCAGGAGCGAAATAACTATTACTGCCTTCGAACTTGCCATGCCAGTCCGAAGGCGAGAATTTCATATTGATGCTCTCTTCACTCCTACTCTTAAAGGTGTTTGGCATATGGCTCGTAGCCCCATTACTCTGTCGTTTTGGATCGGGTGTCATGAAGCCACTCTGAGCCCAAGTTGGTGGAGGGGGTCTCGAATGTTGCGGCACGGGTGGAGCATCATGGTGCTTATTGCTCTTTGTGAAAACCTCTGGTTCAGAGTCTGAGTCGCTCGAGTCGGAGTAGCCGTGTGCAAATGGCTTGTTTGCAGTTCCGTTTGCAGCTTTTGCTTTTGCTTGTGCTTTGCGACCTGAATCTGAGTATGCGCCTGCATCTTGTGACGAGCTCGCCCTGTGGGTGTAGGTCGGTGAATTGCGCACACTAGCTGACCTACCTATACCCTCAAACATGGATGTTCGCTCTCCCCCAGCATGAGAGTAGTATGGGGTGCGAACGCGGTTAGCTTCCGAGTACGGAACGTTGTCAGCCTGGCTTTCTTTGGGAGGCGTGGTAGAGTGGGGCGGCGTTGGCGCTGGACGAGCATAGTTTCTATACGACGATCGTGCCTGTCCCTCATCGACACCAGGCACCGAAGGGTCAAATCCCTGCTTGGAAGAAGGCGCTCTTGTGCTTTGACTTCGGCCAAAAGGAGTGCCGTTGGGGTTGTTTGGAGGATTGGGGTATGCGCTGCTGTGGGCATTATTGCTTTGTTGTCGAGCGTCCTCGCCCCGCGGTTGCTTCATCTTCTGCCATGCTGTAAATACATTTGCCCGAGCTTCTGCATCTCTGGGCCTTGGGTCTGGCTTTTGCGCGGTTGGAGGCGGGCGGAAGTTCTTGTTTGTAAACCTGTCTGCGCCCGTGGTATATGAGTTTTGGTGTTGGGGTGGTGGGGGACGCTGTGCCTGTGGTCTCGGGGGAGGGGCGCGATAGTAGGACCCATTCGGGGTACTCGTTGTGTACGTGTTGCGCTGGGCGGGGGGCGGTCTTGTTCTCGGCGTGTTGGGCGTGTTTGCGGAGGCAGAGGCATTCCGGTATTTCCTCCTCTCTGCGTCATACTTTGCTCGTTGGGTAGGATCACATAGTATCTCGTGTGCAGCCTGGATTTCTTGAAACCTGACAACGAATTCGGCCTCGCGCCCAGGATTGCGATCCGGGTGGTACTGCAGCGCAAGCGTTCGGAAAGCCTTGCGTATCTCGTTTTCGGTGGCGGTGGCAGAGACCTTCAGGTCGGCATAGTAGTTTCGCGTGGGATCGGCTTTGACCATGGCTGCGGCAACGGTTGTCTTATGAAGGAGGGGGAGAGGAGTTGAGGACGCTGGGTATGCGTGTGTGTGTGTGCCGGTGCGGTTACTGGGCAGCCTGCAGAGACTTTGCGGTTCACAGCCTCGTATGGGTGCCGGGCAGTGCTGCTCAGATGATGTTGGTTGGCCGCGCGCGTGAACGTCGGAACATTGTGTATAGCCAGGTGAAGCTTTGCGGCAGCAGGAATCTTAGCACATTCACCTCGTCAGCCGTACGTGTCGTCAGTGGTGCAGAGCAGGCGCGAGTATTATCTGCGTCGATTGGAGCCTGGGCCGCTTGTTGCGTTGGCGTCGAGGTACTGCAGGCGTTGCGGGTTGGGCTGAGATGTTTTGGCTGCGAGGGGCCCACGGCAACGCTTGCTTCAGCCTACAGGCATCCCTGGTGCAATCCTGAAAGGGCCCCCAAAAACAACTGCATCAGCTATGTATACATACAAACCGCAGAGACAGAATCGCAACAAACACACATGCCGCATTCCCCGTTTTTGCTCTCATCGCAACCCGTCTGACGTCGTTGCTGCAGCTAGCTCACCGGCCCGTCAGCTATCCAAGAAGCAGCCATGCATGTCACTCTGACCTTGCCCAGCCAAGGACCACCTGCATCTGTCAAGCAAATTTCGTCAGACGCAATCCTTCTCTCTTCACGGCGACTACAGCACCCACGTGACTTCACAATCAAGGCATGTGGTTCTACGTTTGTCCGTCGTAAACTTCATGAATCCATGGTATTTAATTTTTGAAAGTCCTGCCAGCCTTGATGCTGTGCGGAAGCTACATAGCCCAGGACACCCTATTCCATTCACGCCAGCCCATACGCTTGAAACAATCGACCAGACGTCCCACCAAGCACACCACTCGCTCAGCGCATTTAGCGGTAGCGCCAGAGAGAGAGGGTGTTGTTCCTCTTCCAGGTCTTCCTCCTGCCGGCAGTGGTGTGGTTGAACTTGTGTCCACGGCCAAGACCACGGCTCTTCTTGCCAGTGGCAGTGAGTCCACGGCTCTCGCGGTGCTTGTGGACGGGCTTGACGATCCAGTTGATGCGAGGGTCGCGGCGGATGGCCTTGTGCTGGGGGTCGACGCAGATGACCTCGTAGTACTTGTAGGTCGAGTCCTGGTTGATCCAGTAGGAGTTGAGGACGCGGAGGTTAGCGCAGCGGCGGCCGACACGCTCCTCAGCAGTCGACTTGAGAGAGCGCTGGTACTTGAGCTGGTTGATACCCTGGTTGGTGGGCTTGCCTGTTGGTTTATTAGTCTGTTGCTCTGCCTGAAAAATCTGACGCTCGAAGCATACCGTAGGTGGCACCCCTAGAAGTAAATGTTAGCTATGCACTTTTGCCCAACACATCGCTGCCAATTGTACGTACTTGGGAGCGGGCCTCTTGCGACCTCCACGGCGGACGCGGATGCGGTAGATAACGTAGCCCTGCTTGGCCTTGTATCCGAGGCGGCGGGCCTTGTCGGGGCGCGAGGGGCGGCTGGCGCGGTGGATGACCTTAAGTTGGCGAAGCTATCGATGCACTCTCAGCAAAGTTCAACGAGTACACCAATTTGAGACGGGCAGTCTCGGGGAATTGTGCTCATACCTCCCAGCACTGTCAGATGTTAGCAGAGTTCATTGTCCAGCTCAATCGTCTATACGTACGCGGACGCGCATCAAGAAGCGCATCATATCCGACTGCTTCTTCTTCTGAAGTTCTTCGACATCTACCGCGGATTAGCTGCGAGCGTGGAATTGCTAGGTTTGGCGTGCGCTTACACTTGAGGGCACCCATCTGTCACAATGTCAGTATACAGTCTACAAAAAATCAACAATAGCGTGCCGACATACCTTGACTGTTGGTTAGTAGATTGTCGACGCTGTCGTGCTGGAGGTGCTGTAAAAGACGGAACACCGATATTTCGCGTAATGTGTGGGGTGGTCAGTGCACGGCCACTAGTCCTATCACGTCTGGCGGTGGTGAACTATTGCTGGGGCAGAATGGCAGAATGGCGAGAAAATCATGGCTATATTTATTGTGGAGCGAACTGATTTCGCAACGAGCTACATACAGTATGAGACATCCCTTGTAAAACCACTCTTCATGTTTTTATCAAGGTTTGCGGCCGGAGAATTCTCAAGGCTTAGCAGTGGCCTCTTGCGTGACCTTGCCGTCATGTGTCAAGTGCACTCAGCGGCCTTGGTTCATGGGGAGCCCTTTGGTCATGCGCTTGACTCCCCTTTCTGCATACCTCAGGCTCTCCAGTAACTCACAAGTCAGCTGCGCCTTTCCACCTACATTCATGTCCATGTCTCCATCTTCATCAGCTAGTCCTTTCGCATCACCGCCTGCTACCTTAGCTCCCAAAACCTCTCTCACGTTCTTGAGTGCAACTCTTGCTCCCAATTTGAGCTGATTTTCTGTCTCTTCAACATCTCGTTTCCATGTATCCACAATAGGATGCATTTTGTCTTCTTGGAGCTTCCAGATCATGCCATCCAATCTCTTGTATCCGTTGACCAAACTCTGAAAAGCACTAAGGACGTCGGTGATGCATGCGTACACGGCGTTGCTTGCAATGTTCCTACCTGCAAAAGTCGGCGTGTCGTGTTGTGTGCGACGATTTGGGGTTCTGAGACTCTCGAGTATCGTGGAAGTCAACTCGTCGTTGTGGCGTTTCTGCTCCATTTCACTGTAGACACAATCAGCATTTCTGTTTAGTCGGTCAGCTTCTTTACATCGTCTTGTGGTTGGTCCTTAGATCTGTTTGTTCAGCTGTACGATTCCTTCCTTGTACTTGTTCCGGTCGGTCGCTGTCGTTGCAAGCAGCTCATCAAGTCCCTTTTTGTCATGTTGTGGCCTTTTGAGGAGACTGTCAAGAGCAAGCATCTGGCTTTGATTACTGTTAGCTGCTGGGTGTTGATAAAGATAGTTCAAATACCAACTGGCCTCCAGTCTTATTAAACCCATCATCTTTCCCGAGGTCTGTGGACTGCTAGCATTCTTAGCAAGTGGTTGAGTACGTTGTTGGCGCGCCATTTTTGAGGTCGCGAATCAGTGTACAGCTGTCACAGTGAGGTGGGGAGAGTAGGTGAGACAATAGATTGGAGGAAAGGTGCAACTCAACATAATTTACTAGTCATATGCAAGAGTGTACGTAATTGTATTCGACACACGAAATGCCGGAACTGGGTGAGTATCTGCATATCACATTTCTTTGCTGGCGGCACACTTTGTAGTCTCTTTATGCAACGTCTACATACGGTTTGTCCGCTGAGAGACATGAATCTCGACAGCCCTGGGTATTAGAGCACAACTGGTCACAAAACGAATTGGGAGCATGCAATTGGTGCAGAAAGCTTTTTTATTTTCGCCCTATCGGCATTTGTTTACAAAGACATGCATGGGGTAATGTCTGACTAGCCAGCTTTCCATAGAGGATGTAACTTGTAAAGGGCCGTCAGTGGGGGAAAGAAGGGACATTAAGGGAAATTTTCAAAGGAAAGTTGAATGGTACGCAGAAGAAAAGAAGAAAACAAGAAAACAAGAAGAGGAAAGCCGCAAACATGATCGCTATGTTTCCCGATAGTTGGTAAGGCCGTTGCCATCATTTCTGGGGCAGTGAACAGTATGAACCGATGTAAAATCCATCATGAAGCAGCCGTATGCGCCTAAATGATCCCTAAAGCATGGTACTGAAAGAAAGCACAGTCTGGAAGAATCCCTCAAACTGTGGTCGAAATTGATCTTGTCGCACATTCGATCAATCAGGAGAAGAAATGTAGCATATTGTAGAGACAGCTACAAGATCAGAGTTGATAGATTAGCTTGAACCTTGGAGAGGCCTTGGGGTTGCCACATCTGCGAGCGGACCTAGTTGCCGAGAGACATGTGCTGCATGGCATTCATCAAACCAGGGTCGTAGTTGTTGTTCTGGTGAGCTGCAGTGGTGGTCGTGTGCGCACTACTACCCGCATAAGCGCCAGAGGTACCGTTGACTTGTGGTCCAGATGTACCATAGTAGCCACCAGTGTTGGACTGGCTGCTTCCCGAAGTGTAAGGAACATTGCCACCATAGGTTGTAGGCACATGGGGAACGAACGACTGGCCAGCATTTGACGTGTAGTTGCGCGAGGTAGCATATCCGGCCGTAGTTGTGGTTGGGACGTAGTTTCCACCGTAAGACGAAGGGTAAGTTGTCGGCGGATAGTAGCCAGCAGCTCCATAGGTCATCTGGCTGCCACTCGCACTAACGTTGGGATAGTAGTTTCGGTACATGTGGGGCGCCATCTGCTGACCATGAGGCGCCATCTGTTGGCTGTGAGGTGCCATCTGTTGACTGTGAGGCGCCATCTGCTGGCCATGAGCCCATGGTTGCATGTTGTACTGAGCCTGTGCGGGATAGGCAGGGATCTGATGCGAGAAAGCGTGGAAGCCCTCATCGTAGTTACCATATGAGCCATGGTTACGGGCTTGACCTAGTCACAATTAACAAGTTGACAGGTTAATGGAAGAAGCGATAGACTTACCATACTGCTGGGCAGGACGATTGTTGTTGGAGCCGAATCCAGGACCAACAGAGAGCGGGGCATTAGTGTTGGAAGTGATGATCGCTCCAGGGCCAATGGCAGAGGGTGGCGGTATCTGAGACATGCCTGCCGGGTTGACGACAGATGCCGGGTTGACCGCTGACATCCAGATACGGACCTTATACTGCTTGAACAAGTCTGTGACAAGCTCGTTGAAGTTGACGTACGACTCAGCGTAGTAGAAGTAGGTGAGCTTGTGGTAATCACTGAGATGTATTAGTAGGCGAAGCCAACATGAGCACGTTAACACTTACGCTTGGTACTCAGCGTCCAAGATCTCCATAGGCAACTTGTGGTCAGCGGCCTTCTGTGCTCCGAGGCGCTTGGCCTTGGCCTCGCCACCTTCCTTCTCACGCAAACCCATGATCTCATGCTGTTGAGCCAGACGCTTGATAAGCTTTGGCTTAATGACCTCTGGCTCTCCCTGACCTGCCAGTCCAGTGCGGCTCATGGGGTTCGGAAATCCATTAGCACGCGCAAGGGCACCAAGCATTCCCGAATCGTTCTGGGTGCCGGCTAGAGAATACTGAGAGAACATGACAAGCCAACGGAAGTGCTCATCGTTCGCCTCGGCCTTCAGCTTCTTAGCCTCCTCCATAGTCACGTCAGCATGAGTGACCTGGCCCAGATCGCAGCCACGGTCGCCCTCGACAATGACCAGATCACCACGGCGAACCTCAAGCCCGGTGTTGTCGTATACGTAGTAGATATCGGCACGAGAACACTTGAATGTGACGACGTACAGGCGACGATTAGAACGTCCAAGGATGTTGGGCACAGCGTACGGATTGCCAGCAGACATTGCGGTGTTGGGCACAATCGGATCTGGATGAGCTGCCGAGATAGCCGAGGAATTGATGGCACGAGATGCAGGGCCGTAGCCAGTGAAGTAGGCTGCAGCATCAAACGGCTCGTTGTCTTCGTTAGGAGAAGTCTGTCGGGGGGACATGTACTCCTCCTCTTCCTCCTGTGTGTTGCTCAGAGTCGAAAGTGGCATCGTTGAGTTGTAGCTTCCATAGTGCGCAAACGAGTGGCGACGACCAAGGGGGTCAGCCTCACCTGGGGAGATGTTGCCGGTCGCCCACTGCGGCTTCTGCGGACTATCGACAATTTCAACCTCGTGGTCTCGCTTGAGGACTGAGACATGCTCGCTGAAACGACGAGTGAGTCCGGGAGCAGGGACGTTCAGTGCCGGGTCGACGTCTTCGAGCTCCTCGATAGCATACTCGGCTGCGTTGTTGTACCCGCTGTTACGTAAGCCAGCAGTAGTCTTACGGCGTTGCTGCTGCAGTTGAAGGACTGGCGAGCCAGTGGAGGTGGCTCGGTTGCGAGCGCGTGCATTCTCCATGGCGGCTTGCTTCAGCAAAGCTTGCTTCTGCTCTCGCTCCCAGTATCCGGCAGGTAAACGCACACCGTGCTCTGAACCGTTGGATGACTCGATATCGTCAACGTCGTCTTCGCGCAGCTGCGAAAGACCGACGGCTGACTCACCAAGGAGGCTTGGCTTAGAAGGCCGGTGACGGAGGCTAGAACTAGGGGGTTGACGTGAGAAGCGGCTTACAGGGTGATGCTCGATATCGCCTTGACCTATGCTATAGGATTGCGATCGGACAGCCTTGCGGAATGGGTTTGGAGCCTGCTGGTTAAGGAGAAAACCAATGCCGTCGTCGGCCTCGTGCGTGGTGGTGGGAGAAGCAAGAGGCTTCTCACCAGGCGGATACGCAGAGGTAGGCGAGGGGGCAACCTCCTTCAGGCGACTGTTTGAACTCGAGGTGAAGCTAGGCGTATTCCAAGGGAATGCCGAAGTGCTGGGACGCGTCTGCTGCGGCAACTCGAGCGATGGCGTCGTCGGTAGCGACCCTGCAAATGACACTGATGGCAACGAGTATTTGCGGTTCGGCTGGATGTCATGGAGCCAACCAGAAGAGGGGCGTCGTACTGCAGGGTACGCGCCAGGGGCCTGGCGAACGACAGGAGCCACGTGCTCACGGTCATCATCACTAGATGCCAAGACATCACTGTCCGGCGTTGGACGGCGCAGCTGTAACTTGGACTTGTCGAGGGCGGAACCACCAACGGCCAAGCCGCCTTTGTATGTGTTGGAACTCATGTTGATTCGTCTTTGTCTTGGATAGGTTAGCTACCGTCGAAAGCTTATATGACTGACATGGACGTACCTTGAGATCTAGGGGATGAATGAATGGGGACTAGGTGGCTGTCTAGTTGCACAATCTCTTTCAAGGAAAATGCACTGAGTAAACCGTATAAGTGGTGTACCTTGTGGCAGGATGTGTAAGAGAATGTGCCGTCTAGGGTAGCGGATGTGTCTAGAAGACCGTAGTTGTCTGTGAAGGCAAGTGCCTTGGCTGTCAGTATAAGTATTCAAAGGACAAAGCGGCAACGCTAGAGTAACAAAGGTGAGATAGATGAAGCCAGGAGTGGATAGACATGGCATGCGGCACATACCTGGATCGTTGATGTCAAAAATGTAAGTTCTAGGTGTATATGATGGACAAGTTGGACGACCACGCCAAGTGTACAGCAGCCAGTAGGGTTCTTGACACTAGCAAAGGTGCAAATTCTTGAAGCAGAAGCTTTCAAAGCTTCTTAATAGTCTATGAGTGTATGTCAGCGTGACCCGCCATCAGAAAGGGGCGATAACTACGGCATCCAGCAACAGCAGCAGCAGCAGGAGGAAGAGGAACAGCTCGTGAGACAGATCGGGAGTATAGATGTGATGCCGACTTACCTGGCGTGGCAGGCAACAACTATGTCTGTTGCAATGGAGTCTAGCGGGGTAGCTTGATGCTGCCTCGCCGCTGCTCTACAAGAGCTGATTGGCGCGGAAGCGTGGTAGAAGGGGATGATGGTGCAAGTGGGGTACACCGCAGAAACAAGAAGAGGATTGGTAGAGGATGGATCGAAGGAGTAGAGGTAAGGTCAACGGTAAGAGAGGTGGGGTAGGAGAGTGGATAGAAGGTGAGTACGAAGGAGGAAAAGGCAGGGGGTCCGTGGGCCAGCGCTATCTTATTGTGCTCAGGTGGCTCGACCGTCGCCTAGAGACGTTTGTAGGGAAAGACCGATGGAGATGCTCGTTGCAGGAGCCTCTTGCAATAATGGCTTTAGAGATTACTGTTATCAATGATGGTCTTAGTAGTGCTCAGGGTGCCCAAAAGCATAAACAGTAATAGGAGACAAGAAGAAAAAGATGAGTAAATGGTTGCGTTGCTCTGATTGATTCGCCTCCTAACAACAAGAGTGTGCTGCTGTCCATGGTGACGATCCTCAAAGGAAACTTGGCCACGACACCTTGAGCGTCATCAAGACACTGATACAAACACCTTCTCATCTTCCAGGCGAGCATCCCAAGATCTCTTTCGAGATAGAAAACGACCTGTGATGCATGCGAACATGTGCACAGCGGCTGATAGAGCTCTTGTTGACTTCTCATCCGCTGCCCCATCTCCGCCAACACCGCAAGGCCTTGCTCCCACCCTCCCCGCACCGCAACCGCACCACAAAAAAAGAATGCACACTGAGACCAGAAAGAAGAAATGACTGACGGAATGATTGAAGAAAGACGGAGGGAGGTAAAACGAGATGGAGTTTGCTTACCTAGTTAACAGGATTGTCTAGGAAAATTACGCGGTGCCGAGCTCGATGCCCAAAGCAGATCTATCAGAAGAAAGAGCGGTATATCCTGTTTGGAAACATCAGCAACGTGAGGTTCCATACGCATATAAGACGGCGGAGCGCATGCAGAGCAGCTGCTGAGTCTGGCCAGGCCAGGTCATTAGACATGGCCACAGCATGCTCAGGACAGTGGGTGTTGCGGCTACTGCTACGGCACAAAGAAGACATACCGGGCAAGCTCTATCCCACAACAACTCTAATAAAACAAACCGATCTGGAAGTTAACTATAACCAGATGTCAGCTTTCCATCAAGAACGTCTTGCGGCAGCCCGTCGGGGCCCAGGGAGCGAGTGGTAACAACATACCTCAAAACGTACGCAAACCAAGCGCCAAATTCTTGAACCAGTCTATCCCTAGTCTTTCTTGTTGAAGATGTCGAACACGAACACGATACGCTATGGCATCAGTTGTTGCATGAGATCATACGTGCCTAGGATCGGCGAGAGGGCTTCGGGTCCTTAGGTGGGGAAGCGCCACGCTGCTAAACCCAGGCTATCCCGCAATTTCCAGGACCGCAGTCTGTAGAGTAGGAGGGATGTGCGACTACTAGAGCAGGCACATGTCGCCCCGTGTCCCGGACGACTGAGAAAGAGGTTATGTTATGGAAGAAGGCGGACGGCTTTGGACAAGAGGCCAGAAGTGATGGCAACAGCGTCTCGTCTTGGCGATTGTTCGAAACGTTGGGGAGAAGACACACACCCTGCCGTTCCGCGCGCGCGCCTTGTCAGATCAGGGGGGGAGCCACACACGGTCAGCACAGGCGCGACAAGCTTGCTGCGATGTCAGTAGAAGGATGCGAGGACAGCTGCCAGTTGGACACGATGGACAACAGGTGGAGGCAAGACCGTCATTACGGGGAAATCAGCGGAAGCGTAGAGACACGCAGACATGCAACGCCTTTGAGGCTTCTGCAGCTCACACGCCCGGCCAAGGGTCAGGGGCTTCTGTAGGGTCGTTGCGCAGGAAAATGCGGAGACGGCCAGGCCAACTAGGGCTAGCCGTGCGTGCTTCAGGCGAACGGGTGCAAATTGCTGCTGTGCTGTTGGGGGGTAGCGACGCCCACCGGACAGGGCCCGATGGATCAAATCATCTGTCCTGTCAACCCCTCTTGTTCAGCATCAACCCTTCGACAAGACGCCTGCATCGCCTCGCGTCAGGCCAGCGAGCCTCCTCCATCGTCGCCCTAGAGCTGCTGATCCACTATGCGCCTCCAGGGGTCACGTCGACAAGCCCCTCATTTGATCCGTCTGGACTCGGTCGGGCCCGTCGGAACACATCCATCCTGATGCCATTTCTCAACGCAGAGGCTCCATGCCTGTCGCACGCCATTCTGCTTCGCTGCAAGCGCCATGCCTCACCCACGACACTATCGCCGATGGCGAGACCTTGGGTAGCACTACCGTCGCTTTCAGCCCTAGACTTCAACTGAGTCACGCGCCCCTACGCCTTCGACAACAATCTCGACAACCAAGCTCTTTAGCTGCTTGACGCATCCGCGGCATGCCCCGCTCGATGCGATGATCCTGTGGGCGCTTCTGTGCAGCTCCTTGACGCCCTCCTATTCGCCCTCGTGTTTGATGTACGTATCACAGTCGACGGCTGCACGGCGAGCGTTCCTGGGACTAGTCGCGAACGATGCTGCCAACGCTGCTCGACAGTTGGCCGCCTGGGCGAGCATCTGCAAAACCGACAGGCTGCTCCAGTGCCCGCGGTGTTGGCTGTTGCCGGGCACACGCAATAATAGTACGACGCCCGTCGGACAGGTTCCCTTTTGTCGGCGTTGCATATTGGCTGATGCCAACCCCGCATTTTGCTGCATGGCATTGGCGTTTTCAAGAACAGCCAAGCTCCATGAGCTACCCCAGTCAACGATGCGCCCGCTCTTCAAATCGCCGTGATCCCACCAGAGCCCCTCTCTTGGGCCAAGTCAGAAGACATGCCTCGATCATCGTTGGTTGTGACGCAGAAGTTTGTTCCAAAGCTTGTGACTGATGCCGTCAAGTACGTAACCGCGCGTAATGAACGTCTCGTGCGGAGTCTGCAAACTCCTCGGGAGCAAGTGGTTTGGTTCTGATATTTGGGCGCCCTCCTCTATACGCCGGTCAGGCTTCCGGCCCGATTTGTAACATCCCTCGCGATGACAGTCAGACGGCGATGTATACCTGTTGCTGGCTTATATCCGATCCGGATCAGTCCAGCCTTTTCGGCTTCCAAGGCCATGGGTCTCGATGTGTCTACCCGAGACGCGTTCGCTGGGCGTTCGGTACCTTTGCCACGCGTGGAGTGCATGTGACTGATGCAAAGAATGCTTCCAATTGCCGTTCCTGTCAAGCCTTGAGCCATTCTGTACTGCCGTTTTCTTTTTGGACACGTTGACCGTTAGTCTGTCGCGGGCTGAGACTTGACACAAACCCTGTCTGTGACCGCATCGGGCCATGTTCGAGACTGTCGACGAGCCATGGTGGCCCGACAACCGTCGATCCACTACGAAAAAGATGGTCGCCTTTTGCCCTTTCAACAATGGCATTGTTGCAGAGGGGGCTGCAGGCGGGTATCACATGCTACCTCTTGTATCCCTTGTCGAGGATTTCCGGATCTCCGGTGTCGCTATCCCTAAGCAAAGTAGTCTCTTGTGTTCAAGATAGTATCTTCCACGACGGTATCCTTGGCAGTACCAAACGGGTTTGTGTGTTTTCCGCATACTGACGATTATCTGCAAGGCGGCAATTGCCGGTTTGATGCCCCGTCCCTACAGTGAGCAGTGCAAGGAGAGCACGTCGGAGGGATGCTTAGACTTATCTTTTTTTTAAGGTGAGTCCGTCTTTGTGTAGACTGCTCAATCGTGTAGCTGTACGCTGTATGAGTGGCTCTGAGAAGTCTGTTAGCTGCCCGTGGAGATTGCAATCGGTCGAGGTCAGCAAAGTTCATCTCAGGGGATAAGAGAAAGAGCAAGGATCGTCAGCTTCATCCAAGAGCAAGAAGGGCCTTGACTTTTAGAAAAAGTCCTGGTGGTTGTGTTGTGGGTGTAGTCTTGGAGGCGGGGCAGGTTTGCAGTCGGGGCTCGAGGTATCATCACCGGGACTGGATCACCGTAGGGTGTGCCAAAACCTCCTGGTGATTGCCACGAACTCGAGGATGTAAGATGGGTAGGGACATGTGATGACCTCTACCTTTTTCTGTCATTGTAGGATTGGAGCGGGTAGGAGTTGGAAGTGTGGGTGATGGAGGGTTCTCCGTTCGTTGTGGCAAGCGCTTTGGTCGGTTGCTAGGCAGGTAAAGCGGGAGATCTTCGAAGTTATCGAAGCCAACAAAACCACCAAGCGGGCACTGCGAGCATTGAAATGCATGTGGGTAAACAGTTACTACGAGTTTGACAGGCAAGACCGATGCTCTTTGAATGTCTTGGCAAGTCACACGTTCCTCCTGAGTCTGCATTGGAACTACTAGGTTCTCTACTGTTCCTGCACCAGCTTTACTCAGCGGCTCCAGGTCCTTTGATTGTCTGTGCACGGGTATTCTGACTTGAACTACATTGACTCTGTTCATTGCCCTACCATGGTCCAAGATTGCACGGTAAGAGAAAGCTTGTATCAACTAATTGCATGACAGCGCTTGTTAGATCCGCCTCTGTCTAAACTAACAACAATCTCAACCCTCCTGACCACCCCCCACGATCGAGTCAACCGTCAGAGTTTCTCCTGTATACACGGATAGCAGCTCACCCGTGTGGGTGGGATGATCTCATTCCCCGACTCATCAGTGTACAAGCTCAATGGCACGAGCAGCGACTGTATGAAAACATTTACACGCGTTTGCCTACGCGCTACCGAGCTTCCAGTATGTGCAGATGATAGACTGACATCAAGGTTGCCTCCACATACCAGGGCGGTGTCGGACCGTGCCCTCAATTTGCCTCGAAACCGACGATGGACGATGCAGAAATCTGGGGGATAGCACACTGTCCAGCCGGAAACCCAAACGTGGATAACAAAGAAATTTACACAATGTAGACGATGTCGAGTAACAACGCCCTTCCACAGGCCACACCGACAAAAGCGAGTAGACGACAGTATTGCCTTTTTGATTCTACAACAATCGGACTTGGACGGGATCGAGTATGGAGCAATACCAGGCCCAAGCCGGACAATAGAAGGCAAGGCAATAAGATGATGTATCTTGGTCAATGCAACAACGGGACATTGATTCCGTCGTCTTTGGGGACCGGACAAAGGCCCCACAGTACCTGAGAGGTATGAAGAAGCCATGGACAAACAAGTAGGTTATGATACACTTTGAATGGCATTGGAAACATGGCCCGACAGGATTGCACTCGTTTGAAGCCTGTTCAGTGGCACAAGGGAGTGTGGACAGGAGTGCTTTATCGCTCTTTGTCCAGACATGTCGAAGATTGAACAGTCGACGCCACCCTCGCACTGTAGAGGGGCGACGGGTGTGTGGACAAGCAGCCTTCAAAAGTCGCCTAGACCAAGATTTTTGTCTTTGCAATACAGATACGGGTTGTACATAGCTGGGTAAATGAGACGGTTTTTGTTGCGGGGTTTTGAAATGTGCGTGATGTTTGAGGAAGTGGTATAGGAGGAGAGAATCATTGGGTGTGTTTACAGCATGCGAATGGTGGAGGTCATGATAACAAGCGCCAGGCTCTGTGATAGGCCTGACCGGGCTAATCGGGCGGGGCTATGAAACAATGCGCCAGTCCACAGCGGAAATATCGGCAGTCAACGAAAGTGTAATCGACTAGGCATAACTACGTCTTTTTTTGTTCTTATCAAATACACAGGTCAAGTGGGTAGTAGGCATTTCAAAAGCGTTTGGATGGGCGAGGTGCAGAGACAGCGCAGGTGTGCGTAAGGATGACGATCATGTCGATCCGGGGAATACTGGACATGAACTACGACAAGAGGAGGGATGGATTTGCGGCGGTCGAGGGTCTGGACAAAAGCACATGTCATAGATGAAGAAGTTTACGTCGGAGAGTGCAGTAGCTCTCCCTCGGAGGGAACAGGTCGGGCGGCGGTGCAGTCATCCAGTGGCTGATGGCGCAAGTCGAGCATCCCTGGCTATACCTGCATCCTCACCACTTCTGTTGCGCAGCAACGCTGACAACACCCGCCCAACGCCTGATAAAAGATACATGTAGGCCACAAGCCCGCCTTTTGGGGTTAATTCTGAGAATCCACTTCACACTCGATCCAAACCGCCTCGACACCCAGACGCCTTTTTTGCAGCCCTGCAGCAGCATCGTTTTGTGATCGACGGAGTTAGCGAGGGCCTACTGTGTAAGTACCGATGTTTCCGGAAAGGGCTGCGTCGGAAGGACCCTGGGGTGACGTAGGGGTCTGCGATGACGCTGCAGGGCCGCTGCCTCCCGCTGACTGCGATACATATTTCCTCAGCCCACCACCGTCCACTGCAAGAAAAACATCGTCTCTCAACCCAATCCTCGCTCAGCCTACTCTCCCCATCCCAGCTGCATCCTGCATCTCCCCCACATCCGTCCTGTTTACCAATACTTACATACATACACACATATATCAGCAAAAATGGTGTCAAGGGCATTGTCCATGGGCCTCCGCGCCTGGCAGGTATGTACACACAGTATCATCGCTACCGTACGAAAAGACAGCCTTGTTGATACCATCTAGTTGATCTGCGCCGTCATTGTCACCGCATTGATGGGTAACAACATTGCGCGTGCCACGGCCGGAACCCACTCAATCATCAACTACTCGCTCTTCGTCGGCGTCTGGTGGCTGCTCACCCTCCTCTACTTCCTGCCCACGTCCTTCATCGAAAGGTTCAGTATTCCCGTTGTCGACATTGCTCTCGATGCCCTCAGTGTCATCTTTGGCTTCTGCGCCGCCGTCGCACTTCCCTCGTACATTGGTGCCCACAGCTGCTCCAACTCGGTAAGGATCTTTGTAGCTATTTCACTCGCGAGCTCAATCTAACACTGCTCAGGCATACACACACTCCAACAGCGTCCTCAACAGCTCGCCAAACACTGAGCAAAACTGCCGTCAAGCCCAGGCCACCACCGCCTTCCTCTGGTTCGGATGGGCCGCCTTTGTCGCCACCCTCGCCTTCAACCTCATGAATGGCCGTGGCAGCGGTGCCAACCTCCGTAGCACCCGCCGTGGTCCCGCCATGAGCCAGGTCTAGAATGCCTGCAGAATGTCCTCAGACGCCTCTTGGAACACGCGATCAGACACCACCAGCGTCTGAACTTTGACCACAGTCGCTGAGTTGCACTCCGACTCTTGTATGATAGAAACACGATGATGGATACAACATCGCACTGGATGCTGATGTTGGTTATGGCGAGGGTTTTTGCGAATTGGACGGGCTTTATGGATACCAGTACACACATGACTTTGTTTACCAGCGGGCGTGTTTTTACAATATTATGATCTTCCTAAGCGACCGTAGTTACACATGACTTTCTATAGCTAATACATAGTTTCACTGAACACTCATGACTTCTTTGTCCATGTTCACGAAACAACATGACACTTTTGACTTGTAAATACTACTCGCCCGTGAGAATGACTATTTTACCTCATTCAAATCATCATAGTGGAAGAAAAATATTCTCATTTCATACCTTTTAAAAACACCAATACCAACATGAAGGGTCCATCTAGGTTCATAACAAAGTAAAACTCACTCCACCCTTTGTCAAAACTACACCTTATACGTCAATGAATTCATGCATTACTTCCTAGATATCTTTGTCATCCCATACATATCCCCAATGTGCCATATTGCATAAAATCCTGTAGTTATATACTCGACTACTAAACACCATATCTAAACCATTATTCACTTTCACCCTCTCGTCCACATTATATACACACATCCACTGCGCCAAAGCGAAAAGAAAAGGGAAGAACGAGAAATCAAGTAATAAACGGCCAAAAAAACACAAAGTTCGTTTCATTCCGTGATATACTACTCGATCAAGAAAGAGTTTTAAAAAAAAGAAGGGGGGGGGGTGTGTAGATGGAAACAGGGAATAAGCCGTACTCGTTTCCATCAGAAAAGAAGAAAGTAACAGTAAAAGAAGAGTTCCCCTTTCCCCCCAGAAAAAAACGAACAAACAAACAAACGCCGCGAGTAGGATACTTCTTCATGCATAACGGATCCTTTCTCCCCCCTCCCGTTTCATGGCCATATGCAAATAAACATGCAATCCTGTCAATTCTCCCATAAACGCTTCAAATCGAAAAAGGGGAAGCCATGCTGATATAATAAAAACAAGACAGAACGCAACAACCCGCTTCAAAAATAATCAAAGGCAGAGAGAGAGAGAGAGATAGAGGGACCACCATTCATCATGAATCCCCTCCATACGCAGAACCTTTTGTCTTCTTTCATAAAAAAGCCTCATCTCTCTCTTTTTACCGAGAAGGTCCAGATTGCTTGGGAAGTGGCGATGGGTTATACGTCCACCCGCCATCCCGTACAAGCCGCTCTCTCGCCTCGCGTTCCTTGCGCTTCTCCTCGGCAGTCACCTCGTCATTGGCCCAGTACGCACTGCTCGTCCGCTCGCGGAACCGCTTGTGGCGCTCCTTGTTGGGGAACACCTTCTCCATCTCCAGCGGCGCAATCGGTCCAAAAATATGCTCAGGGTCCATGAGCTGCTGGTTGCTGAGCATCTCACGTAGATTAGGCGTGTTGACCCAGCTTGGCGGCTCGAATTCGTTGTCAGAGTCTTCGTCTTCAGAGTCTGTCATGATCTCAGGAAGCTTGATGTCTTCCCCGTTGGGATATTGTATTTGCGGCGGTTGAGACTGTGATTGGTGGGCGGGTTCTGCAAAAGGAATCTTACCCTTGGCAAACTGCGCGTGAGCTGGTGTAATCGGGTTCAAGTTCTTTGCTTGTTGTGAAGGACGTTTGGCTGGACGGTGTAGAGTTTCATCGCCTTCACCAGGGAACTGTCGCTTAGGGGGCGGCTTAGCTGGGTTAACCGGGGGAATGTTGATGCGATTGGCATCTTGCACCGTCTGCATCCGTGATACAGGTCGTGCAGCGCCAAGGTCTGATCGTGGAGGTTGTGATGCTGGAGCCTTGGGCTTCTCAACAGTCTGCGGCTGAGGTCGGGCTGCTCGAGGAGCTGGCGCTTTAGCGAGAGGCTGTACAGTTTTGGACGAAGGTCCAGACTTGGTAGACAGAGCTGAAGCCGGTCGTGTTGTTCCGGCTGGTGTTTGCCTTCCTGTAGCTGCGGACTTACCAGCAGCTTGTGGTGCTGCAGATATAGGCCTGGCAGCTGCCGTAGCTGGACGTGGAGCTGGTGGAGGTGCTTGGCCGTAGTGACTGCTCTTGAGATTGACCATAATTTTCTGTGGCGCCTTCGCCTTGGGAATAGCGTCCTTGCTTGTGGGTTTCGCCAGTTTCCTGGGCTCTCGGAGAGGTGCCTTGGCCGGCTTGGTAGTCGGTAGCAAGCTCTTTGGTGGCGGTGGTGGTGGCATATCTTCCGCCGAGTCGACGTCTTCTTTTGAAGTCGCTGTGTTGGATCGGGGGATGCCAGGTCGAAGTATCGGTTGTTGTGTGGCTGGTTGGGCAGATTGAGTCGCTTGTGATGGAGTCTTGATATTAGCCATGGCTGTTGGCAGCCTGAGACTTGATTGAGACGACATGGCGGTTGGTGTCTTTGCACCCATAGCCCTGGCTTTCTGAGCATGTGCGGCTGCCTTGCTCTGCTCCTTCTCGCGCATCTGCTTGAGCTTGTCCTCTGTGCGTTGCTGCTGTTTGGCCTCTCGAACCTCCTTCTCTCTTGTCTCCTTCTCCTTCTGCTTCTCCCGCTCAGTGGAGCTGCGAGTGCGTCGGCCATCACCCTTGGAGGGACTGCTGCCACTTTTACTAGAATTGTCAGAGTCCTTGGAGGGCGAGCGCATGTGATCGAAAATGGAAATTGGCCTCTCGGCGCGCCTGGGACTACTGAATGCATCGTCTGATGAATCATGCGAGGGCAACTTGGGTCTTGCCGGGCTCTCCTTGAGTGTGTCCATCTTCGCCTGGGCGCTTGTGGCAGTTGATCCAATTAGCTTATCCTTTGCTGCCCGGAACGCTGAGTATAGCTTTGACTTTGAGGCACTCAGAGGTGCGTCCATGTATCGCCTGTTAGTTGGAGAGCCAATAGGGGTGGTTGATTCAGCATCCGCAGTAAGATCTGGATTTGAGGCTGAAATAAGGCTTGCAGGTACAGGCCTGAGGGGAGAGGGGCGGGCTTCGGTAGTGTGGTTTTTGCCAAAGGCAGGTCTGAGTGATTTAGGCGCAGGTGCTGTTGTCCGGACTGGTGATATCCAGTCATCGTCATCTTCTTCTTCCTGTGTAGGTTCTGGTGGTGGGAGAATTGGGTATGATAGCTGGGAAGGTTGTGTGGATGCAACCTCCTCTGGTTGCGTCGAAAATCCTTGTGGTTGTGAAGACTGTGAAGTGATGTTCTGGCTGATCCGCGTAGGGGCTTCATTCTGTTGCTTGAGCATGTTGATGCGCTCGAACAAACGCTGAGTGGAAGTCTTGTTGTGAGCCTTGGTAGACTCGGATTCTTCTTTGGGAACTTCTGGGCGCTCTGTGTCAACGTCCATATCCTCGTCATCGTGTTCGTGATGCATCTCAGCAGGGTAAGCAATTTGCGATCCTCCCAGACTCTTGCCTCCAGTAAATCTTGCCATATGGCTGTTGCGAGCTTTGTTTTGATCAATATGGCTTGTGCGCGACACGCGGTTGCCCATACTCTTCTTGGGGAGCAACGGCTCACGTGCAGGAAGAGATGAAAACGTAAGGCTGCTCTTCCTAACAAGCGGCTTTACGGGGCTGGAGTTGTCTGAAGGGGAGCGCACATCATCCTCATCATCAACTTCCATTTGATCGTCAATATCATGGTGAAGAACAGTGTCATCGTGAACGTTGGCTTCCAGAAGGGCGGGTGGAGGGCCGGCAGGTGTTGTGGATTGCTCTGGTGCGAGGTACTTGGGTTCTGGCATGAGTGCGCGGTTGTTGGCCGTGTCGAGCGCGTCATGGGTTTCAGCAGAGATGCTGTATGGCTCGGAAACAGCACGTGGTGGGTCGGGAGATTCGTGCATTTCTTCCATGTCGGCGTCCTCTGCATCGGAAATGTCGTGATGCAGCATAGTATCCTGGGCATCGGAGCGCGAGTGCTCGCCGTCAACATCCATGACACTAATATCGTTTGCATGCGAGTCCTCCTTGGACGCATCCTTGCTAGAGAAGCCTTCATTTGCAGAGACAAAGGAATCGCCTGTGTCGCGTCTTGTTTGTTTTGCTTCTATCGAGTGCCTGAAGGAATTAGTGGGCTGTGTGGGTTGGGTCTCTTGTGACTGCATAGGTGAGAAGACGTCGCTGGCCTGCGAAGACTCGACTGTATCTTGGGTGGACTGGATAGGGCTCCGGAGTGCTGCGATAGCATGTGCTTGTTGCTTTTCAAAGAGCGCAGCATGGTGGTTGCTGTCTACATTTTCCTTGCCAGCGCTTTCCGGCTTGGAGAAGAGCTGTCGTGCGATTGGCGTGCGGGCCGCGGGCGAGTGTCGAACTGTTTTGGCCGCGTCCTCGGCAATCTGGAATCTAGCCTTTACATTTCTCAGGCTCTGTTCTGCTGGGCTCAGGATTTGCTGTAGGTTTGCGGACTGGATACTGGCGAGCGGCTGTCTGCTGTCAGTATACGAGACCAAAACGCACAGGGAAGGAACATGCCTGTCGATCGGCCACCTTCTTGCGCGCTGTACGGGGCGTCTTGCCGCGCAGCTTGCCAGGCGTCTTAAAGACATCAAGGTTAGGTCTAGTAGTAGGTCAGTATGGGGCACACACTCGCACGGGGGACGCGACGTACTGCCTGTCGCTGGCGAGTATGTCGAACATGTGCTCGTTAAGCCATTCAAGCTCATTGCGCACAGAGAAGCCGAAATCCTCGAGCTCCTGCGCGACAAGCGTGTTTGACTGATTGCGCTCTTCGAGAATCCATCCAGCGGACCCGATTGTGGGTGCTTTGGTACGTGTAGCCATGTCGAATATGTTTTTGGGTAAGTGTTAGGGTTGAATAAAGCGCGTCGCGGTGGTGGCAGTCGCGTTCCGGGTGAAGGTAATGGGCGGGCTAGGCTAGCTAGACATGTCTATACAAAGTGGTCCTAATCAATTGCAGCTGAGCCAAAGACTAAAAAAGCTATCCTGAGGGGTGGATGTCGTTTGGGCGTGGGTGTGTTGAGCCTTCAATGTTGTGACGCGGGACGAGTCCAAACAATCGGCGTGGGCCGCACATCGCGCTGGCCCGAGCGCTGCCAAGCCCGCTTTCTCCCTTTTCAGACCATTGTGTAGCCACGTCGCGGGGTGACATGGCCGATTTGGATTCTGCATAACAACTATTGTCTTTATGGGCTTTGAGAAAGTAGCTTCGATCGTGTATCCTGATTTCTCTTGTGGAAGGCTGAGATGCGATGACTTTTTTTATTTGGCTATCTCTCCCACACTCCCACGCATCGGGAATCGCCTGCAGCTGCAGCCATCGAACACTGACCACCAGGCTATCTTTGTCACGGCTTCTGGGCCTCGGCCTATCGATCAACCTACTGCGATCCTATTCCCCGGGGTAATATTCTCAGCTCTGCGGATTGTACAATGCCAATGTTGTGGTATCGATAAATAGTACCAGATCATAGCATGCACACTTGCTGCATAAGGAATCACACTGTTCTCGATAATACTGAAAGCCAATGCAAACTTCCGGGACCATGCTTTTCGAAGGGGTTTGACAGCCGTTCTGTACCCTGAACCGAAAAAAGAATATCCCGTCGCATTCGCAGTAAGTGATAAGCTGGGGCCAGACTACGTCCTCATCTTTGATTTTGTACAATCAGATTACTGTGATATCCTTCTTTTTGATAATCAAAAGAGCTGCCGAGTTCCCCCTAGGCTTCCAGAGATAGTAACGGGACTTGGTGCGGACCATTTGCTGATGCCAATTTCATGCTCCATCAATATTGCCCATCGCTCCAAGGACCATCGCTCATACTGCTCATTGCAGCCCCGAAATAGTGGCCAACTACTGAATACGACATAGTAGTATCGCAGTTCACCCTGCCAGTGAAGTGAACCAGTTTGCCTCGTTATTGATAAGCATAGTGAAAGGAAGGTTCACTGTGTACCACGTGTTGTCTTCGTTTCATAGGGCAGGTGCACTCCGTTTGCGTTCATTCGTGTCCAGTCATACAAACCCTGCTGCCTTTAGCTGCTCCTGTCATATATATTGGCCAAACAAGCCAATCCTCTAATTCTCCTCCACCTACCCCTCTCCTATACTGCATCCCTAAACAATCAACACAATGTCCGGGGATATTCCCGATTTTCTTGGTGACGACAATGCCGCACTGCTTCTGAGGGATCCTACGGTGACTAAAATCCTTTATATAATCCACTGACGCTGCTGACACCTCACCCAGGCTGCTCCCATGGTGAGCCGGGCAGACGTGATTGAACTCGAGTACCACCGACTGCTGGCTAGGTATAACACATTGAAGAGTAGCTCTATCGGTGACGTTCCGGTGATACCGGACGCGCATGAGCTCACGGTAGACTCCTATATACTCGTGCTAGTGGACGCACACAGTCACAACGCAAGTACAGCCAATAGCACTGCCAGATTTCCGATTACTGACTCCGCTTGTAGTTCAAAGACAACTATCTGCACGGCGCCGAGAGCGGTGGTGAGAAGGCCGCTGCAGTGCTCAAACAAGCGGTCACCGAGTACCTCATGACGCAACAATTCATTAGGAAGACATGTCGCGTGAGGATTTGTGTATACGCCAACCTTAAGAAGCTGTCGGTCGAAGCCGCAGATCAATACGCTACCCGAAATAGAGGCTTCCACAAACCCACATACCCACGAAGCCTTGGGGCGTTTGCCGCAGGCTTCTCTCGTGGTGATGTTTCTATCGACTTCGTCGATGTCGCTGGCGATGAGGTTGTCGAGCGCAAGATTTGTGGTAAGTGATACCACTTTTCTCTACTAAACACAGCTGATCACAGTGCAGGGTTGTTCGAGATGCACATCAAGGACTCTGCTTGCAGCCATATTTTGTTCTGCGCAAGTGGCAGCGTACAATACATGCGCACACTCAAAAAGCATGTTTCGTTCGCCAAGAAGATCACTCTTATACAGAAAAGCAGTGACGATACAAGTCCGACCAATCTGGGCCTATGGAGTGTAACATTGCCGCAAATCTTCGAGTCTTTTGATGGGAATGAGGCTGTCTCAAAACATATAACGGAAACACGCAACGTCTTCGAAGTGAGTAGCTTGACTTCAATTCTTGTGCCTCACAGCATATATAGGAAACTGCTGATATATTGACAGAGCGAGCAGTCTGAGAAACATGCCAGTCCAATGTCTTCCGTCACCGGAAGCTCTCAAAGAGGAGCCTCAGCCAGCTGGACACGCATACCGCCTGCCCCAACAGTCTCTCTTCCTAAGAACAGCGCATCAGGGGTCATACCAATCAACGCGTCCGGCGATCGTATTGATAGACACATGGATGTACCCATTAAGGCGCAGTGGAGAGAGTATGAAGCTTGCATTGCTACGAAAAAACTATGCACTATGTTCCAGCTGGGCCATGGGTGCAGCGCCAAACCTTGCCTATACTACCATGGCCAAATTAGCGCCAACGAACGTCACTGTCTCAGATATCTGATGAGAGCACTTCCATGCCGCAATGCAGGAAAATGCCGCGATGCATTCTGCATGAGAGGCCATATATGTCACTACGAAGAGTGCAAGAAAGGCAGAGTTTCGTGGTGCAAAATGCCTTCTTCACACCACGGGATCGACCTGAATGTTCGGGATTGGATCACACCGAATGGGAATTCCAGCAATGAACAACACCATGAAGAACCTAACACCAATGGAGGTGTTGATTCCAATGGAGGTGCAACTACAGCCGTGCTCATAGATGTATGAGACGGCTCCAACATCACGGACTAGTGAAAGTATGGGACGCCAGGCACTGGAGACGATATCAAGTTTATACATGGTGCATCAAAGGGAAGTGCTTGCAGCCTGGCATTGTCCATGGTTGACATGCACTATCCAATGCTGTCTAATCGATGAGATTTTGTATAAAGCAGAACGATAGAAACCAAAGAAGTATAGAAAGAAAACATGAAAAAACATGCAAAATCCCCAACCCTCTTCTTCCCATCCAGTGGCCAGGAACTTCTCCCCGGACTTAGCATTACCATACCCGTGCTAGCCGATCAAAACGCTTTCACCCTGTTGGCCAGCCTCGTATACCTTGGCTTACATACAGATACATCATACTAGCGACCACCATGTCCCAATCTCCAACCACACCACCATGCTGGCACATCCACCCCATGACGCACACAACCACCCCCCAAATCGCCCGCTTCATCAAGTAACACCCGCCGCAAAACATTCTCCGCAGCTGCGCACCCAACCTGACGATGAGGTCACGCGCTGCATCCACTCAGGCAGTTTTCTCTTCGCAACCAACGCATCGGCACACACACCCTCAGAACCAAAAGATGGACAAGAAAAAGAAATCATAGCTACAATCGGCTTCGTCCCGTATCAACCACTGCTTCACGTCCTTCCCGCCGCAGCGCAGAGGTAGTGCGGCTCTTTGTGCTGCTGCTGTTTCGGCGTTGCGGGCTTGCATCTGCGCTAAGTGGGTGCGTTGGAGCGGTGCGCGGTGCGAGATGGGGTCGCGAGGTTTGTATTTGCCGGGTGCCATTGCTTTTTGGGAGAAGCACGGGTTTGGCGTCGTATGTATGTTGAGGAGGGGGAGGATGGGGGTGTGGCGGACTACGCGTATGGAGATGTTGGTTGGGAGGGATATAATGGATGCGTGTAGTTACCTATTTTGCTTCTTCCATATTCTCATGACTGTACATTTACTTAGTCTCGCTTTCGTAGGTTGAGCAAGATCCTAGACTACAAGATGTTATTCTTTTCTTTGTTTGTTTTTTCTCCTCTTCATGACATTATTGTATATACCATGTGACAAAACGAAATGTAAATGCACGCTCAAAATCGCACAAACCACATGCAACAATTCCCCTCCATTTTCCGAGCCAAAACCAAAAAACGCCAGTCGTGTGACAAACATACTATGCAACAGTGATACATCATCTAGAATCCATCGTGTGTTTTGATTCCTCTTCCGCTTCTCTTTATGCCTTTTTCTTCATCTCCTTCTTCTACCCTCAAGTTTCAGACCACCTCGCAATCGTAATACTGGTAGTGTATACCATTGCAACAAGCCCAACAATCATCATGGTAATGTCACCAAACTTCTCCCAAGGACGGTTTGCCACACCCTTGTAATGTAGGTAGGCTGGATAAATGTACACCAATGGCACGCAGGCGAAGCTACCAATGAGAGCAACAAACTTGTCGAGGTCGCTAGCTCCCAGAATAGAAATGAGACCGCAAACAATGACAAGCACGGTTCTGAAAGCGTTCTTCTTCCATTTGGTCATGGTGCTCTGCTTGCCGGATGCGCGACCGAAAATCTTGAGCTCAATGTTACGCATGGCAGGGAAGAGTTGGACAGGAGTGCCAACAAGAACGGCCATGGAGTAGAGGAACTGAACAGCGTTGACAAGTTTGCTGCTCTGCGGAAAGTTGGTGATGACTTCGACAGAGACGTGTTCACCAAAGGTACCGTAGCAAAGCACGCCTACCGAGGTGAAAATGACTGTGATGATAATCATGACAATGTAAAGTAGCTTGCTGAAGTGCTCAGGCTCCTTCATGCTCGACTGGATGGGAAGGATAAGACCGATGCCCTCAAAGGTAAAGATTGCCGAGCCGATGGTCAGGGTAAAGTCGCGTGGGTTGAAAAGCTCAATGGAAGGATGGAAGCCGCCCATCTTGGAGATCCATGAGACATCATACCAGTAGATATAGGTCAGGCCGATAAGAATGAAAACATCGGCAAGCAGCGCTGCAGGGCCAAGTTTGGATATGTTCCGAATGAATGACATGGGGATCAAAACGGCAACCTGGATGAGAATGAGTTGGTTCGTAGACAAGGGTGCTTTGTCACGAGTGACGGCATCGAGAAAGGATGCCAGATTGTCTGCCGTAAAGATGAGACCAGCACAGACAAAGCCGATTTGGGAGAGGGTGATGGAGACCAGGATAAGGGCGCGAAACCTTGGGCCAACGACAATGCTACCCAAGTCACCATAACCACCACCCCCATAACGCTTCCTCGTTGCCAGCAGCAGTTCAAAGCATAGAGCTGTGATGGCAGATACCATGATCATGGTGATGCTTGAAAACAGCATTCCACCGTTCTTGAAAGCCTTGGGCAGAAACATGATTCCGGTACCGATGAAGGCCTTGAGAAGGGTGAAAAAGGTCTTTGTTTGGTTGGCATCACCTTGGGCTCTCAACTTTCTCGAGCTCTGGCGATGTCCCAACAACGGCCTACGCTCACCTTGAGCCTCCTCCTCGTCCGTTAGGGCAGACTCGTCGTCTGACTCCTCAAGATCTTCACCAGCGAATTGGCCATAGAGAGCAAGGAAGGAAATGAAGTTCCGCGTAACAGGTTCGGAAATGTAGCTGACACGCTTGCTTTGCCGTTGCAGATACTGTCGTCTTAGTCCACCTGGCAAGAGCTGATCCCGGACGGGAAGCTCATCATGATCAACGGTAGAGTTAGAGGGGCGGCGTTGATCACCAAAGTAAATGGGCTCTGAAAAGGTGGCTGCTCGTTTATGCAACTTTTCGCGTCTGTTCTGCGCCGCAATCTTGTACAGGTCACGGTGGATGTCGCCACCCTGTAGGCGCAACGAGGATTCTGGCATCTGACGGTCGGTAGAGTTGGAAGAGCTTCCTTGGCCCTCATCCTGTACTGGTGTTGCTGGATCGAATTCCGAAAAGTCGTAGCTGGGGTCCAGATGTTGCTCGAGCACCTTTGCCTCGTGCGGGTTGGCGCCCGCAGTCGTCTGGGGTGTGTCAGTCATGGCAGATGGGTTTTGAATGAACACAGCAGTGACGGGGCAGACGGAATGTAGGTTCTGGGAGTGTTATAAAAGATGTGCGTGGGCTGCTTAAATCTGGCGGTGAGGTGCACTTGATGAAACAGTAGCCAATGAAAGGGTTTGCAAAGCTTAAATGGTCCGTGTGCGTGTCATGACCAAATTTTGAGGGGCTGAGCAGCTGCAGCGTCAAGCAGCAGATTATCAGTATTTGCAGCAGCACTGGATTGATTGTAAAAAATGGCGTGGGCGGGATTTTTTGTAGCAAGACGAGAAACCAGAATCTTCGACGAAAGGTGACGACTAGCAACATATGACGACGATCTTGCTGGCGCCTTGGCAGGCCGGCACGTGCTGTGGGGAGTGGCTATCCCTGCATAAGCCACCGGGTCATTGGTACAACAAGCGACTTGCATCGTGCTTGTTTCCTTCCCGAGAGTGCTGGCTGGTGATCATTTCACCTACTAGTCGGCAAAGCAGCAGATCCTTTCATCTTCGTCGGACACGTTCCTTTCCAGTTCAACAAGGCTAAAGAGTGAACAAAGGGTGTGCCAGAGCGGCTCAACATTCCTGGACATGGTTTCACCACGACCCCGCCCGGAATACGGGACTCGCGGGTACGCTGTCCCACCGCGCTAAATGCATCACCAACCCCGGCCAAGAAAACTGCCCGACTATTTATTAGCTTGTTCGTTTGAGCAGCTTGCCTACCACTTACTACAATACACATGGATATGTTTGGCTACTTCAAAGAGAATTACCAAGTGTAGTTCACGTGGCGGGGCCACTCCAAACTCCCTTCGCTTGTAGTTGAAAGACAATGAGTCCATTTGAAGGAGTTTGGGAGATGACCATTATAAGACGGAATATTAGATATTGGTGGTCGCTTCAGGTCTTCTTCCTTACACTGGTTCTTGGCCCGTGTCTGGAGTAAAGAGATAGACAATAAGGCGGCATATGCCATGTAGTTGGCATAACGGTACTAGCACACTAAGGTATACGACATGGCGCTAACCATACTTGTACCTGGGTGTATAAGTTGCAGTTAGTCAGCGAAGTACTTGTAAGAAGATATTGGATTCGCAGATAATACCTACAACTGCATGTAGGCGCTACTCTTATTAGGCGGCGCTGGAACGATGCTAGTACGGACAACTGCGACAGCTTACAGCTATAGGGGCCAAGCGCAGACTCAGCACGCTTTTTTGAGCACCCGGCTGTGAGCAGGGTCAGAGTTGATGGCACTTTCCGCGGACTTGCTTGGATATGCTGGTATCTGACATGGTTCAGATTTGCTCAACAGGAAAATGTCCTGTGGTGAAAATACAGTAAGATGGCGCAGTCAGACACCAGTGTGTAGTGTCATGGACGACCCGGATTTAAGTTTGATTGTATGAAGTGTCACATCTTGCTGTGAGAGTGAATGAAGGTGCATGTAATCATTTGACGAAGAGGTAAAGTTGACATATGCATTGGTGACGTTCTCACGCTGGCATTTGTCGGTTGGACTACTGCATCATCCCGTACCTTGCATATGCATCTTAGTAGTACTTACAACGCACTTCTACTACTTTCTTGAGCGATGTTGCAATACTTTTATTTGTTCTTGCGAGAGAAGCGCACGGTCTTTGCAAGGTCAGTGTCGGGCCAGCCGAGCGTTTCAGAGCATAAGCGGATCGTCCAAAGGGAAAAGCTGGAGATCGTCGAACCTTGCGTCCGCCATGCTAGGTGGTGGTGCTAGTGCGGGCAGGTCACGAGACGCGCACCGAGCGTGACGAGCCGAAGTCTGGGTTAGCGCATCAGCCTGTTAATTGCGGCCAGACCAGCCTATACCAGTCTTGTTGCGTCATTCACCATCTCGCATGGTTGCGAGGTGTCCTTGTGCTCCCTTGTACGCTCCAAAGCCTTGTATCCAACGTTGCAATCATCAGGAATGTATTGCATGAGAGTATTGAAGCATCAGCACACTGCACGCAATCGTTACATTCATCTCGTACCAGCTGAATCATCACCAAACTCAGTACCTCCACCACCCTCCATATCCCACCCATCGCCAGTTGACCAACAGTCTCTCGACGAAATTGCTTATTTTCTCCATGCAGGGCTGGTTCTGAACTATTGATTTTGTAGTTGCAGCAGATCCCATGCTGCAGACACGAACGAGGCTGCACCATCGCACTATACAGAGCTTACCGCGGCTGGGGGGCCTCGCTCGCTAACGCGGTCGCATCAGTTATGATTGTCCTGATCCGGTTGCAACGTGCTCTAGTTGTATTGGAACAATCGGTGCCCAGATACAACAGTCTGGAGGGGTAATGTGGGTGTGGCACCACCGGCATCACCGGCTAACCGAACGTTAATGGCTTGCGTGCTGACTGCTATTTCCGCCACACATGTGGCCGTTATGCACCGTGGAACCTAATCTAGAAAGTGACGTTGAGTCCGTCCTTATTTAGAACTCACAAAGGATGACCGTCAATATAAAGTTCGTCATCCTGCCCGGAACATTGCAGCCTCACCAACATCACCAACATCCCCTACATCCCCAGCTTACTCGAGCAAAACCCACACAATCAATTCCGACATTAGCCAATACAAACTACGACCTTGGTCTATTCATAATAACATGAAGGCTCCCTCGATCCTTTTGTCTCTTGCCGTGGCTGCTATTGCCAGCGCACAAGACTGCTCACAAGCCTCGGAACCGTTCTACAACATCACTTCCAAGCCTTTTCACCTTGTTGTACAATCCGAAGATGGAGAAGTTAACGATACACTGAGTGCCTGCCACGTCGGTGCAGCTCTGGAGTCACTCTGCCTTAGCAACGGCAACTTTGGCAGCAGTCCTACCCCTATCCCTGGTGCAGAGTTCTACTTCAACACCTCCATCTACTCTGCTGCACCAGATGAATCACTTGGCGTTCCCGGCATCCTGACGTGGATACTCCCGACTAACGCCTTCAATGTTCCATCTTCGGCCGCGTTTCAATATGACCCCATCTCTTCCCTGGCCGTCCCCATCATCAGCCCAGGCAGCGACAATCCCACACTGGTCACGTTCGATTCCCAAGACGATTTGACTATCCAAGCCTACGTTCGCGGCAGCAATGGCACGGGCAACTACGAGCAATTCTACCGCTGGTACGCATGCGAGACTTTCTACGGTAGCTACAACTACAAGAACCTTGCCTGGAACTTGGGTTCAGGCAAGCCCGACAACCCGAGCTGTGTCGCGGTCAACGTTACCAGGGTGTTTGTCTAGGATGATGGCCATGGCACTCAAAATGAATGATTGGTATAATGTCAAGATGAGAGCAGGAGCTGGAACTCTGTTGGTAATAATTCATGACGAATGCGGATAGACTTGACCGGTAATAACATTCCTTAAAAGCGTAGAGTGGTAATTACATTCCTTTAAAAGCGTAGAGCAATGGGTACATTCATTGAAAGCATAGAGCGATAAGTACATTCTCTTAATACGACCTAAAGTTTCTTGAGCTAGCCTCGTAACTACCGTGACTTTCCTTGCACGTGCTCACTTTACACGACTTCACTCTTGGTTACCCTTGCAAGAGAAGATGTCTCAGCCAATGTGATTTACGATCGAAGTACATATGATGTATACCCTATTACTTGGGGGTATAAAGTCATATATAGAGCGTACAAATACTCCAAATTTTAGAAATCATGTGGGCCTCGAGTAGTATACACCGTTTTGTAGGGCGCTACTACTGTGTTCTCATAGAGGGCGAGTACGTACGTACAGCGAAGTAGTAGGTGCGCCGACTCACGTTCAAGCATCAGTTCCCCACAACCTACCCCACCAAACCCCGCCTTCTTTTCCCCAATCCTCCATTCTCAGCTGCTTCATAATGCGGAAGCCGGGAGCGGCCCTTCTTGTGCATCCCCTACATGCTGAGGTTGTGCTTGGCTGTGGAGCCATCTGTTCAAGATGTCTTTGATGTAACATATAGGTAGTACTAAGACTGCACTTTTTTCTTACAGGGGCTATACAATTCAAGTTTCAATTTGGCTTGAAAAAAAAATCAAGAACAATCCAGATTTTGATATTAGCTACCTTCCTTACACTCGTACTCGACTATGGCTACATGCTCTGGCAGCGGCGTCGCCTCTCTCCCGGACCACTCCCCTGGTCTATCGTAGGAAAACACTTCCAGACGCCTTCCGTCAAGCCATGGATAGCATGGGAGCAATGAGCAAGGTATTATGACTCCCCAATGATGACGCTGTGGATTGGCCATTCGCCGCGTATCATTCTGAGCGATACATGGGTTGCATCGGACCTGCTGGAGAAGCGATCAGGTATCTTCTCAAGTCGCCCGAGATTTCTTGTCATGGGCGATGCAATCAATGCGAGCGAGACTAGTCTGACGAATTTGGAATATGGGGATAGGTGGAGATTGCATAGGAGGCTTATGGTAAATTTGTATCCGTGAATCATTGTTAAGCCACTGTGTAAAGGAGGTTGATGTGAAACAACTCAGCATACCGTAGTCGGTAGTCAAGCAGTTCGAAACTGTCGTGATTTCCAAGCGGCTGAATCGGCACTTCTGATCCGTGACCTTTTCCTCGATCCAAACGACTTTGAACTGCCGATTGAACGTTACTTAGTCTCTGTAGCATCCATCATCGGCTGGGGACGACGCATCGACCGAAAGAATAATTACGTTGCACAGCTGGCACTGGCCTTTATGGAAGCCGTAGACTATGCGATACCCGGCGTATTCATCATGAAAGCAATCCCCTTGCTCCTCCACGCCGTAGCATGGCTCTAAGAACTCCCGTCCAAACTCCGTTCGGGATCCGCAACAATGCCACGCTACTCTCACCTCGTCGCCCTTGTCAAAGCAACCCTCCGCTAGCACACCGTCACCGCCCTGGCAGGCCTCCTCCACTCCAACGTCAACCCCGTCAACAACAACAACAACAACAACAACTACCACTTCTCCCGCTTGCACAAACTTGCACCGCCCAAACCTCTAGGCCATGCACCGCCTACCCACGCTACTTCCCCGGACCCAGATACCTTTGTCCCCAGAAAAGTTTCCAGACGGTGAGCACAGTGCGAAGATGCCGTATTTGAATAACTACGGTATGAACCCCGTTTTGGATGGGGGGTAAAGGCAGCGTTGTAGCCGACAATCACTTGTGGAGAAAGGGGTTGCTGTATTCGATTGCGAGAATGGATTTGGGGGTTTGAGATGGGGATGTAAGAAATCTCCTCCCCCATCTCTCTCTCTCTCCCTTCCCCTTCTTTTGCCTTTAGCGTGTAGAATAAAGTAACTAACATGGAAAATTTCGGAACTACGGGGATCAAGTCAAGCTTGATATCTTTTGCATATACTAAGAACGAGAATATGCGGCTTGAGTCGTTCAAGGTGAGGTTTGTACCGAGGTCGTAGAGGATTAGGGAGGTTATGCTGTAGGAGGCTGCCCGAGGTGAGGGAGGCGTTGAGGTAGTATGATGGGGAGACCGAGGTTACGGTTGAGAAGGCGCTGGAGAGTCGTGTTACTGTTTGAATTGGCTGGAGAAGTTTTCCTTACTACTTTTTGAGTCGTGTAAATAGCAAAATGGATATTTTGGACTTGAGAGTGGGTCAGTTTAGTAACACTGGATTCTTACGAAATCATGTTGAAAGGATGTGCAGCGTATCGTTTTTGTATCTGTATTCATGTAGTTTTATTTCATGGGTATCTCATATACATATGAAACCGCGCCTCTGTGCCGTTACGTGCAGCCGAACAAGGCATTCAGTCGTGCCCTACATCCTCATAATAACTTTTTTCCCTCCCATACTCCCAGTTTCAAATCGCACATACTCTTTTTTTTCAGGTAAAAAGGCCAACCCGAACTTTTGTCCTTTCTTCAAATCCATACCCCCAGAACCACATATCGTCGTCATCTCATTACAGTCCCTTTACTTCCCCTTTAGAAAACCATCTCATGCGGCCTCTCGTTGCCCCGGAGGCTGAAGCTCGCGCTCAGGTAAGCCTCCAGATCAGGAGTCTTCTTAATACTAGCCATGATACTCTTATCCACAGCCTTCTGATCCTCAATCCGCTGGGGATCCACTTCCTTCTTGGTAGGCGTCTCACTGCCCTCCTTGAAGAAGTCATCTTCGTCCTTCTTCTCACGCGCCCAGTACTCGTCCTTGGATACACGCGAAATGACGTCGGCGTCTACGGCGGAGATGTCAACGACGGTCGAGGTGGCAATGACGTAGCGGTGGTTTACGCGGCGCAGAGGGACACCGTTGGATTTGAAGGGGCCGGTGATGAGGAGGATGCCCTGCTCGAGTTGGCGCAGGAGAACGACGCGCTTGCCACGGAAGCGGCCCGAGAGGAGGATCAAGACGGTTCCGGGGGTGAGTGAGTCGCGGTATTTGGTCGGGTGTGCGGTTTTGCGCGCCTGTAGTTAGATGGTGTTAGTTTATGTAGTTTTGCGCGCCTGTTTCCGGTGCAATTGGCTGTTTTCTTGTCTCTACTTCTTGTTCGTCTTGCCAGATACCACGATTTTACCTGCAAGAAATTCCACATACCTTCTTCATCTGCGCCTCCTCCTCAGCAGGATAGTACTTTAGTGCCTTTTGGTCGGCCATTGTGTGTGTGTGTGTGTGTGTGTGTGTGAAATTGCGGATTTTATGAGATTCTGCTGAAACTGTTAGTTCAGACCATCATTGAAAGTGACGAATTTCAGGCAGGCGCAGGGCAGTTTCTTACATTCTGTTACGCGATTGTCGAGTTTGACGCTGTCGTCGTTGTCGCGAATTGGAGATGTGCGAGCACTTCGCTAAGGCCAGCCCTATGGTGGCGCTAAAGTGGTTCCATCCCCGCAAAATTAATATGTACATATGTGCGTTCACCTCGTGCATGCATCTGCTTACTCGTCAATGCTCGATTTATTAATTAAACGAGACCTGCATTGTCCGTTGATAGCTTTCTTTGGGGTCGGGTCAATCCTGGTCACTGGCAACCACCACTGGGAAATCAGTTGGTATTGCTTCAATTCTCGAATTCTGGGTAATTACATCAACTTCAGCCAAAAGTTACACTGCCCAACCACCAGTGGATGGCAGGGGTATCGTCGAAATCAATAACAATCCACGCCACATAATTCCGCCATGCTGTCAAATTGACGCCAAAAGGTAAAAAAGATGCCTCCGTCTCCCAAACACCAGTTCCATCCACATTATGTATATCGCGGGTCATGGTATGCGTCGCTCGTAGGTGTACCGCGGCCCTCATGCTGCATCTGTTTGTTTATTTCCTGACATCACTTTCCCGTCTGTGGCTTGCAGCAATGCTACTGGCGGCGATGCTAACAACGTCACTCATGCTATCCTGATCCCGCTGATAGCTGTACTGCATCCCGGAGTCTGGGCCCTTGAAACCGTTGTCCCAAGCCGAAATGCGCGAAAGAAGCCTAACCCACAATTAAAACAGTCCACATGCGCACATGTTATGGCCATGGGAAGCGAGAGCGCTCACCGATCGTCTGGAGGACCGTAATAGTCTTCGGGAATAAGTTCGTAGTCGCCCTCGGCAGGCAGGTAGAAGGCGGAAGCGGCAATGCCAATCGATGTCAGGATGAGGATGGTCCAGCTGGCAGTGCAGAGAGACCAGGAGAGATCGAGATGCCAGCCGTTCCAGAAGCGATCGTCATGGTCAAAGAGGAAAGCCTGGCAAGTGTTGTTAGGTGGTGTGTTTAGCGTCTTGAGGCAAAAAGAAACATACCACTATAGCCATGCCAGCGCACTGCACAATGGCACTAAAGGACAAGACACCGACAGCAACTTGCCAGCCAGCGGCCCTGCGCTGGACACCACCAGAAATGATGACGACAAAAGCGACGATGGCGCAAAGCTCAACGACAACACCGAAGGAGGTCAGGAAGCCAACAGTGCGCCACATGTTGCAAAAGGAGGGATCTTTTGTGCAGTCGCTCGACTTGGGAAAGGAAACACAGGTGCCGGTGATGGCAGAGCAGCGAGTGTGGAGGCCATAGGAGTATTCGCGCTCGCCGTTGGGGCTGTAACTGACCCAGCGCGGCATCGAGATACTAGCAATGGTCATGATGGTGCCTGAGACATGTCAGTATGTGGGAAACGCATTTCAAGATGGGGAGTGTGGTGCATACAGGCCAAGGTGAGGACGAGGCCGGCGGCGTAGACTGTTCTTCGCGTCATGGTGGTCGTGGATGTGTGGAGGAGTCGAGGGAGGGTGTGGCGTTGAGGGCTCGCGGCGGGGGCCTTAAGGGCAGGCGAGAGTGGGAGCGGGAGTGCGCGATTTGAAGTAGAGGATAAAAAGCGCAGACAAGAGACCAAAGCAAAAGGGTTGCAAGCGTAGTAGCGGCGTGGGTACGGCGCGTGCAGAGGATGCGGGGGAAGGCGCAGAGGACGGATGAAGCCGGGGGCCTAGAGGAGGACGAGGGCGAAGCACAGCATAATGATGATGATGACGGCACCGATCATGGAGGGTTGAAACGAGCCATGAGTGATCAGAGCAGGGCTTTTGTCGTTGTCGCGCTAGCACCACGATTGATTCTTGCCATGACGACAGGGGGACGCCATTCGGCCTGCCCTGCCTTGCCTTGTCTTGTCTTGTCCTGCCCCGCTCCACCCCCCGACGCGGCGCAACAAAAAGAAAAGAAGCAAATGCAAGGCCCAACTTGATTGCATACGCATGCACACATACACACACACACTATACTATACTACCTACACCTTACCCTGTATGTACACTAATATATGCAACTACACCACTTACACCTCCACACATACATAGTACATATACAGTACCACCATTGTCTGCCGCCCACGGCCCCAGTCACGCCATGGAGGCACCACCAGCCAGCCAACCAAGCTGCTCTGCTCTGCTCGCCTACCATTCCACCACAGGCCATCTTGTCCCTCCCCCCGCCCCTGTCGCGCATACAGGAATGTCCTCCGCGGTGACATGCTGCAACCATCGCATTGTCAAATGGCGGTGTCAAACTCGATGCTGAATCCTCCGATCGCCGATGCACCCTCAGCCCGTAACCAGCACTGCCCGTTCGTTGCCTTGCCAGCTTCACTTGCGGCCCTGCAAAAAACTTTGCACACACCACTCCTGGTGTGGTTAATTGGTTGCACCTGGGCCCAGTTTGGCCTTGAGAGATAAGAAACTTGGTCACACGTCCAGACATGTCCACCGATGACCATGTCTGCACCGGTAAACCAGTGGGGCGGGCGCTGTGTTGATCATGGCCTCGCGCTTGTTGAGTGCCCTCGTGAATCTCGCTGGCCAAGGCCGTTGCTGCTCAACCTCTCCGATTCCAATCACGTCTCGTCTCTTGCGCCCTCGCCAGCCCATCCATATTACCCTGCTGCTGTAAGCGAGCCTCGCCTCGCGTATTGGGCCATGTCGCAGTCAGCGCATATCGTATGTATTGATAACCATGCATCTCGCCGACGGCCGCTCCTTCCTCACTCGTCCGCCAAGCATTCCCACGCCAACGTCCCCCCTACTCGATGACCCCCGATCACAACATTAGTTGAGACCCTGATAGACAAAACCTGCGTGCTACAAGCCGCTGGCCTCTCAATTCATGGGCACAGAAAGCATCTAGAAGAGAGCCTCTTCTGCATCACGCTTCGGCTGCGCCTTTGGCCTCTGCAGCATCTCGTAGCAGAGGATAGAGGCTGCAACACTGACGTTCAGACTGTCCACACCAATCTCGTTGACCCCGCGACCATGCGGAATACCCACTTTATAATGCGCCAGATTCAACAGGCTGGCCCTCAACCCCGTACCCTCAGCCCCCATCATCACTATCGTAGGATGCTCTGCTACAGGGCTGTGGCCCGTGGGAAGCCGTTTGGTGCTTCGAGCCATGGTGTATACAACCCCGCCACACTCCATATCAGTGGCTTCGGCACTTGACATGCTACTAGATAGAGTGCGCGGCACTGCATCGCTCGCGTATATCCGCCAGCCTGCTCTAGAGCTTCTGCCCAGGAAATCTGTGGGCTCTCCAACCTTGAACAGCGGCATCGCTTCAGCGGCCCCTGCCGAGGCCTTGACCGCAATGTGGCTCCAGTTTGCCGTGTGGTGCGTCGGGGTCGCAATGGCATCTGCGCCTAACACATAGGCCGACCGTGCAATGGCCCCAAGATTGCCTTCGTCAACCTGATCTGGTTAGTTTCCACTCTCTGTTAAACGACCAATGTCCACTTACTACTCCATCCACGTACAACACTAGTGGATGTCTCCAGCCGCGTGACCTGTATGTGTATAGCTCCTGCTTGCCATTGACAAGTACATCTTCAGCACTCTGGCTGCCAAGCGCTACACTGAAGCTTTCGTCTTGAATGGATCCCATCTTGAGTTCTGTAATGGGCAGAACAGGAAGTGGTGATGACTCTAGGATTATGCCGTTGTGCGGACGCCCACTGCTGGCCTTGTCCATTGCACGCAGATACTCGTCTCCTACCTCTTCCGTAATTGGGAAAAGCTTGTGGGCTCGGATCTGAGACATGAGCCCATCTCTGCTCGCGCCCCGAGAGTGCACATAGAGCTTGTAGAATTTACGTCGGTTTGCTTTGATTGCAGCGAGGACACTTGAGTGGCCATAGATGAACTCTGAAGCGGCAGTCGTGTAGGGAAGTGATTCTGGTCCCTGCACCGATTTTCTTTGAACCTCTGTCCTACTCTTTGTCCCAGCCACCTCGCTAGACTGCCCTCCACCAAATCGCTCCCTTGGTGCTGCTCTTGTGTCTGTGCGACGAGAAAATCGTGATCCAGAAGAATGCCCATCTGCCACATTTCGAGTAAGCGCAAACTGTTCTCTACCAAATCGCTCCTGTGGTGCTCCTCTCATATCGGACCGATAAGAGGATGATGATGATTCAGAAAACCGTCCGTTTGCTCCATCTCGAGTACGCCCTTTGTCGAATGTCACATGATCCTTAGTGGGTAGGTAAGATGTACGAGTCCTGGGTCGGTCCTCTTCAAATCTGCTGGATGCACTATCACGTGGAGAACCAAATCGCTCGAATCTCGCCTCACGACGAGCCCTCACTGGTCTGTCATTATCACCGTCCTGAAAAGCTCGTGAGCGCGGTCTGAAGGGTCGATCTGGTCCGCCTGATCTACCCCTCTCAATAGCAGCAGTGATGGATTTGTAGCGACAAAAAGTGCGTGGCAGAATTATTCGCTGCGTCCGAAATAGCGAGCTACCATTGATAAAGGGGTATGTCATAACAAGAAATACAGGCTGTTGCGGCCGTGGAATTGTCAATTTTGTATTGCGGTATCAGGTCCAATTATCGCAAGGTCAAAAAAGTTGCACCCCGCCAAGCCAGGCGTTTGCACTAAGCTTTAGCGCAGACGCGTCATCACGTGCTCAGGACTGCGCGCTCCGCGCTCGCTGAGAGTTAACCCCATCGGCCATCCGCCTACACACTCGTTTGGTTCCGCCGTCCGACGCTCTCGCCCCCACTCTTCAATGGATACATTGTGCGATTCTCGCCAGTGAATTACTCTACGATAACCGCACCGCACAGTTTAGACCCGTGTGGCTGTTTATACACCATCATGAGTAGTGATGAAGATAGCGCGGCGCTCATGGCCGCTTTCAAGAAAAGGACTGCCCCCAAGTCCATGCCAAATCCCACACTAATGCAGCCTGCGAGACAGCTTTCGGGAGCTGCCTCATCACCCTTAGCTGTCTCATCATCGGATATTGAATCTGTTATATGCGTCCAGAAACCACCAGTGAGGCGTAAACTGCAGTGTGTGCGCATACCACCAGTCAGGATCAATAGAGCAGAATATACGTACTTTGAGCCAATAGAGGAAGTTGAACGCATTGTTCGGGAGATTTCTGGAAAACAGGGAGAGATAGCCTACCAAGTCAAGTTGTCTGGAAATGGCGTTGAGCAGGTGAGTCTAATGGCAATTGAGAATCGCCCTCTCACAGGTAAAGGCGGTAGAAATGCCTCTCACAATACATAGGAGAGCGATCTGATTCCTACCGCCACTACCCTTCCTTGCCCACCTTTTTACCTTTGCACACATCATATTACTCTCGGCATCTTACTAAGTAAACTCAGCTCTCCTTCGAAGAGCTTCTCCAACTACCTGGTGGCTCAGAAGCATTGCACGTATTTGAACTGCACGACAATTCCGGAGTGACATCGTGCGCTGACGACGACGATATGAAACTGCGGGCTAGATCTTCAAAAGTCACCAACAAGGATTTTGTAGATATTTCAACGATTCCCATTTCTTCCTCGGAAGACGACAACCAAGATGGGCCTGCAACGGCCTCACGCACACAGCGACATGCTCGCGTACGGACACTAAAGCGCAGTGCTCGCTCACAGAGATCCTCCAGAGCCCACTCACTGAGTAGCGACCTGATTGCACTATCCACAGACGACAAGGACTCTGACGTTTCCGGTAGAAAACAGAGAGGCCGAAAGCGCAAAGGCGCACAAGAGCCCACACGCCGTTCAACGAGACAACCACTACAAGTGCAGGGCTACGATGAAGACGAAGAGAAAGAGGAGGACACTGACAACTCGAGCGCTTCTGATATTTTCCGTTCTAATTTGGGCGCTGGCCGAAAGCGCAAACGACAGTCCTTGCGCACTGCCCATCCGGAAAAGGTCCCTCGTGTAGGCCAGCGACAGTCTGATCGGGCAACACGAGCAACAAACAATATGCAGGAAGCGGGTATGGACGACATATACCGATCGGATTCAGAGCCAAAAGTGGCTGCTCAGAAGGTGTCCGTCGTCCGCGAGGTGTTTGCAAAACTTCCCCGAAGTCATCCCTTCCGCGGGCGCCACGCTGAAGGCTGCGAAGTGTGCTTTGATGGGCCCAATGTTGCATCTTTGATCTATTGTCAGGGGTGTTCATTTGCATACCACAAGAACTGCCTTGGCAATCGATCTACTCGTGATCATCTTGTGACAAAGATAGGCGACGAGGACTTTGTGTTGCAGTGCAAGCGATGCATCGGCTTCTACAAGACGAAGGATGCGACTGCCCCAGACCTGTCCCGATGCCAGGACTGTGCAATATCCGGCGCTTCGTGCCATCCTTTTAGGAGTCGTAAAACAACTCAACAAGAGATGAAAGAACGCGAAGAGAATGACGGATACGATCCGATAGTCGATGTTCGTTCTGAATTGATCAACAACGCCAACAATGTCCTCTTCCGATGCACAAAATGCTCTCGAGCATGGCACTATCATCACTTGCCACCTATATCTCCCTATGCAATGGACGTCAACCGTGATGACGAAGAGCTTGCGGACGAGAGATTTCGCGAATACTCCAGAAAGTGGCTCTGTAAAGAGTGCGACGAAACCAACGACCGGAAAGTCGGTGCAATTGTCGCCTGGCGACCGTCGGATGTCGAGTCATATAGACCGGGCATACCTTGCGAGCGAATCTGTGAAGACGACAAGCAGTATCTCATCAAATGGGAAAACAAATCTTACTTCCAAGCAGCATGGCACTCTGGAGCCTGGACTTGGGGTGTTACCGCCGGAATTCAGCGAAAAGCTTTCTTCAAACGCGAAGAAGGTCCCAAAATGCACACTGAAGACGCCATTCCTGAGGAGTACCTCCGCATCGATATCGTTCTCGACATCAAATACACCAGCTATGTGGAAATCCGTAGTGAGGAAATTGACAAGGCTCGCATTAAAGAGGTGGATCAGGCTCTTATCAAGTACAAAGGCCTCGGATACGAAGACGCCGTATGGGAGAGCGTCCCAACACCGGAAGATGGTGATAGATGGTTGGACTTTGTCACTGCATACAACGATTGGGTCGCGGGCCGTTATGTGAAGTGCCCAAAACAAAGTGCCCTCAAGGCGCGCCTCGACAAAATGCGCAGCACACCATTTGCCACGCTAGAGAGAGGGAAGCAGCCTGACAATCTTGTGGGCGGAGAACTAATGAAGTACCAATTGGAGGGGCTCAACTGGCTCTACTACAAATGGTACGATCAAAAGAACGCCATTCTTGCTGACGAGATGGGTCTTGGAAAGACAATTCAAGTCGTCGCTTTCATGACGACGCTCGTCCAGGAACATAGCTGCTTTCCTTTTCTGATTGTTGTGCCGAACTCCACTTGTGCCAATTGGCGACGGGAAATCAAGCAATGGGCACCGTCTCTCCGCGTCGTTACCTACTTTGGCTCAGCTAAAGCTCGTGAAATGGCCTACAAATACGAGATGTATCCCAACAATGCCAAGGACCTACGATGCCACGTTGTCGTAACATCGTACGAAGCGGCCGCTGACGACAGTTGCAGGAGGTTCTTCAGGAGCGTAAACTGGGTAGGCCTTATCGTGGATGAGGGCCAGCGTTTGAAGAACGACAAGAGCCAGCTGTACTCTGCTCTCACAGCAGTACGTGTGCCTTTTCGACTGCTACTAACCGGTACACCGCTTCAAAACAATGCCAGAGAGCTATTCAATCTGTTGCAGTTCCTGGACGACACGATTGATGCCGCTGAGCTTGAGGAAGAATATGCGGATATGAACGCGGAGAAGATCAGGGAGTTACACGATCGAATCCGTCCCTTTATCCTTCGTCGGACCAAGGCAAAGGTGTTGACCTTCCTTCCGCCCCTGGGTCAGATCATTCTTCCAATATCCATGAGCCACCTACAAAAGCAAGTGTACAAGTCGATCTTGTCGAAGAGCCCTGAACTTCTCAAGGCACTCTTTACCACTGACAGGCAACTCAACCCCCGAGAGCGCAGCAATCTCGGTAACATCCTTATGCAGCTGCGCAAATGTCTCTGCCATCCATTTGTCTACAGCCGCGAGATTGAGGAGCGAACCGACGTTGCTGCTGTATCTCATCGCAATCTAGTCGAAGCCTCTGCCAAACTCGGTCTTCTAGAACTACTATTGCCGAAACTCAAGGCGCGTGGCCACCGAGTACTTATTTTCAGCCAGTTTCTCGATATGCTCAACATCATTGAAGACTTCCTCGATGGCATGCAGCTTGCATACCAGCGACTTGATGGGACAATGGGTTCGCTCGAAAAGCAAAAGCGTATTGATCAGTTTAACGCCCCAAACTCGCCCCTGTTTGCCTTTCTGCTCTCCACTCGTGCGGGCGGTGTTGGCATCAATCTTGCAACTGCCGACACTGTCATCATCCTGGATCCAGATTGGAATCCACACCAGGATCTCCAGGCCATTGCCCGAGCTCATCGCATTGGTCAAAAGAACAAAGTTCTTTGCCTTCAGCTAGCAACCCGGGCCTCAGTTGAAGAGAAGATCATGCAGATGGGAAAGAAGAAGATGGCTTTAGACAAGGTGGTCGTTCAAGATCTCGACAGGGAAGACCCGGAAGACGAGGATGTTGAGTCGATACTCAAATACGGTGCAGCAGAGCTCTTCAAAGACGATGACGCAGACCACGATATTCGCTATGATGACGCTTCAATGGAAAAATTGCTGGATCGTAGCCAGATTGAGAAGACCCAGACGGGCGAAGATGATTCGGCCGAGTCACAATTTGGATTTGCACGCATTTGGGTGAATGAGAAAGGTACATTACAGGACGACTTTGATATGGCAGATGAAGAGGTGGCCCCAGATCCTGGAGTTTGGGACAAGATTTTGAAGGAGAGACAAGCTGCAGCGGCCGCTGAAGCACTCGCACGGGCTGAGGCCATGGGTAGGGGTCGGCGGGCTAAAACCGTATGTCATGCTTTGTTCCTCATATTGGCAGAAACTAACTTATTGCAGAATGTTGATTATACCGCTGAGATGAGAGATGCTGACGGTACCTCTGTCGCCGGAGAAGATCATTTCGAAGACAGCCTCGCTCTGCCACCCTCTCCTGTCAAGAAGTCGAAGAAGAGACGGAAGGTTAAGAGAGATTCTGAAAGTGACACCGACTTCCAAGCCGAGTCTGAGGATGAGAGCGAGCCTGGTTCGAATGATGAAGATGCCAACGTTGCTCGAGAGCTCGGTGATGGTCATCGTCAAAGTATAAAAAATACTGCAAACTTGTCGTCATATAAGCAGAACGCCGCAGGTGCGTCCAGTGTTTTTTCAAGTCAATCCCCAATATTTCCAGATGTCTCCATCCCTCCGCCGTCTACGTCCATGGCCATCGTACCACCGAGAGGCGGCTTCAAGGTTTCTTTCGACGAGTATAGAAAGCGTGGCAGTGGTACACAACCAGGTCATTTCCCCCCGTCATCTACCGATACCTCGGGCTTCCAAGATCCGTCCGCCATGGCCTACGTTTCCTCAGATCCATCTCGAAAGGTGCCAAAAGCATCAAAAACTGACCGGACAGCAGTCAAACCGTTCCAACGTGTACAACTGCCGATTCGGAATCCGCTTGCATTAGCATATGGTACCTACAGTCATTATTCCTGCCCGGCTTGTTTGAAAAATCATCCACAAGGTGCTTGCGAGCTCAAAGTCGCAGGTGTTGAACACTGTGGTTTGTGTGGTCTAGCGCACTACGGTTACTCCCGTACATGTCCGCACATCAAATCAGAAACCCAAGTCCGTGAAATGCTGGAGGCTCTCAAGAGCTCACCAGAAGACAAGGAGCTTGTAGATGCAGCAGTCAAGTATCTACGCGGTGTCAAGGGCACCCTTGTGCAGCAGAAGAAGAGGGATAAAGAAAAGGCAGCTCTCGCCAAGGCGAATCCCATTCCACCGCCTGGGTACCCCGGCTCTGGGCATCTACCAAACAATACTTACCCCCAGCCGCCCAACACTTATCCGCAGCCGCCCAACACTGCTAATGGGTACGGTTCGAATATTCCACCTAGTCACGGCTTTCCGGGACCGCCAGGTGCACAGATGGGTCCTAGGGGCGGTGTTGGTCAAGGCCAGGGTATGCATGCACAGCAGCAGCAGCAGCAGATGATCCAGCAGATGCATGATCAGGGCTACAACGACCAGCAAGTCGAAACTGCGCTGAGAGGTTTCCTAGGCAGTGGTTGAGTAGAGAGCTTCTGGACGGTGTGTGTTCATTGAATAGGAGAGGAAATTGTAATCCGGATATCCTCTTTAGGGAATAGTGACATTGACTTCACTGCTGAGGCAGCAGGGGCAGGAGTTACTGGATGCTTCATATATCCAAGAATTTATTCACATGCATCGGTCAGACTCGGTGATTGGCTTCGGGTCCGGGATTATTACTGAAGAAGCTTATGGAGGAGAAAAGGAGTGACAATACAGTTCTTGATGTCCCTAATTCTCTCTTGTATAATTGTGAGAAATTGACTCCGCGCCCACACCTTTACATGCCGACGCATGAAGATGGCTCGCAGTGCTGCCTTTTCTACCTCTGTATAGCGTGCGGACTTCTGTTCCGTGCAGCCGTGCCAAGCTAGGTTTATCGATAGTAACATCGCGTGAGCCCTCTCAGAGCACCGAAGTATTGCTGAAGCCCGCAAACATTAATAATGTGCTGGTGTTATACATTTATTCCGAGAATCATGCTACATACGACCATTAGAAACTGAGAATTAGTTGTCTTGTCCGATTAACTAGGTATCGAGGTACTGTTTACGGGTTGTTTGCTGCAGTGGGCGGTAATCGGACGCTTCCAACCGCTGCAGCTGTGCCACGCCTCCGCCTGAATCTCGTTTGCAGCTTTTAACAGCCTTTGAAGCAACAAAGCATCTTCAGTCATGGGCACGCTCATGTGCTCGCTTAGGCACCGACCGTATCTAAGTATAGTGCTACAAGTTGTGCTGATTATATCACAGTACTGCTAGCCTGCTCTAGAAGCTAACATAACTCCCTTGAAGCTATAACTGAGCCCCTTATACATAGTAAGCTTGGCAAGAATCGGACACGGGCAGATCACAGTCTATTTTATGTCATACACTAACGTGTACATGGCACGTGGAAGGCAGCGCTTGAACAGCTTGCTGCAAATGATATGCAGCCGAACGTTAGTACAGGGGCGAAAGCCAAGACATCTCGGGTCGTCGAGGGGACGTGCACCAAGTCTTATCTAAGACAAGCTCAGAGGTCAGACACGCACACGGGGTGTCATCTCGACCGCGTATAGCGTCGTATGTGGACGACCGATCAAGCACTGACACGCACGCTAGCATTTTTCCGGTTTTCCGGTTTATCCCATGAGGTAAAAATCAGCTTCGATGCAAACCTCAACAGCAACATCTCAGATGATCTCTATCTCTCGACGCGTCATTCCCAACTGGAGAAACCAGTCACTATCGGTGTCTCGTTGACCCATTTCGCAAACTTGGCAGATTTTGACGGCATCCATCAAGGGGACATCCAGCCCCTGGGCCATCCTCCAAAACCTTATTGGCAGCCTCAATCTTAATAATACGACGTTTGTCCGCGCTTCTGCTAGCGCACAACCCAAGATAGATGCTAGCTCACCCAAAAAGGGGTCCAACTCGTATCGAGTCAGGCACAATACCCTTTTCCGCCCGTTTCTGCCGTGTCGAGCAGACTCAACACTCAGTTCGGCTTAAAGGCAAAATGGACGCTCCTACTTATTAAACTCTGTTTCCCCAAAGCCAAGAGGTCTTTCTCTCTTCTCACAGGTCTTCCAACCTCGTAACCTAACCAGTACACTCGCTTTTTCACGACCGATTAATACCACACTCTTTTAATTCTTAATAATGTCTTCCATCATCCGCAACATTCTCGCGCTCAGCGCTGTCGCCGCCGTCGCTGTCGCTCAAGACCCGGCCCCCAAGCTCGACGCTCCCTGCGCCGATGCCGTCATCGTCATGGCCCGCGGTAACAATGCGCCGTACCACGATTGGCGTACATTCCCCTTCGCCGACGCTACATGCGCCAAACTAAGGGCTGAGGGCAAGACCTGCGACTACATTGAGGTTGTGTTCCCCAAGGGCGGCGACTACTGCCCACAGATTGAGCAGGGAGTCCGCAACGGTATCGCCCAGATCACTGCCTTCAACAAGAAGTGCCCTTGCACGCACCTCATACTCAATGGCTACTCCCAGGGTGCCTGGATCATGGGAGACGTTCTTGCTGGACCTGGTGGATGCTCCCAATTCACCACTGGTCTAGACCCTACCTCGGCTCCTGGTAATGCTAGTAAGTATTCTTGACAAGACACACTCGAACCTTGAACTGTGCTAATCTGGTAACTTAGTTGCTGCTGCTCTCCTCTGGGGCGATGTCATGCATGTGGCTAACCAGCCATACAACGTTCTTGACGGCTCTGGTCTACAAAAGGACGGTCGCCACGGCTCCTCTCTTGCACGCCTGAACAAATACGCACCCGTCCTGCGCTCTTACTGCTCTAAGGGAGACCCCATCTGCGCAAACGGCGACGACGTCTCGAAGCACTTGAGCTACTTTGAGAAGTACACCGACGACGCCTCGACCTGGGCCGTTGGAAAGGTCAATGCCGCCGCCCCTCTATGTGCCGCTCCCACACCTACGCCCAGCGCTTCTTCTACTCCCGAAGCCTCGTCTGTTGGCGTTGCCGCTATTTCAACTTCAAGCGCTGCTGCTTCCTCTGGCTCTGCTGCTGCTTCTGGCTCTGCTGCTTCTGGTTCTGCTGCTCCCTCTGGCTCTGCTTCCTCTGGCTCTGCTGCTGCCTCTAGCTATGCTGCTGCCTCTGGCTATGCCGCTTCCTATGGTGCTGCTGCTTCCTCCACTTCCCCAGCTCTTCCCCCTTACCCTACATCTCCAGTTTACGTTGCTCCCTTCACTGCTCCCCAGAAATACGACGATATGTGCCTTACCCGCATCAAGATCAAATACGTCTACGCTTAAGAGTAAGAAGGACGGAAGATGTAGCGAAGTAGACGTAGTGACAGCAGTAGATACGTGTAGATTGATAGAAGAGACTATAAAAAGGAGTGACCGTCGTGATCGACGTCTGTCTGAACTTTTGGTTTTCGTGCGTGATGCGTGTTTTTCGTCTGCTCTATAAACAAGTGCGCTGTGAATTCTTGTAGAGCCCTGTGATCCAATCTATCCATATCCTCAAACACTCAAAATATAATTATATAGTACACCCATCCTGATTTTTACGGCACATACGACCATAGGATTTCTTGGCATCACGGAAACCCGTCCGATCTTCCCTAGTTAAACAGTTTACCGGCGGATTAGTAGTCAGGTGGGTGACCACTGGCGAATCCCCGCTGTCGTATGTTTTTGTTTTGCACTTTTCATTTTTTTCACCCACTCTGCTGGTCACGTGGCATGGTCTTGGCATATCAGTTATCTCCACTTTCACAACGAACATCACAATGCTCATTATTTGCTTTTCTTTTTCAAAAAGAAAACACACTCGTGGTTAGTTCGGGTGACAGCGTAGAGGCGATCTCGTCATACTTTCGTTCATACTGTTGTTATGGGTTGCTCTGCATCTACAATTGAGCTTGATCCTGCTTTTATAAATTGTGATTTTTTAATCATATTATAAATATGCTTCAACTTTCTCGAGACTACATCCAAAATTTTCAAGTTCAAGACCTTGATGCAATTCTTGCCTGATCATTCCCTTGAGCATAAAGTGAAATCAGTGTGAAAGAGCGAGGTTGGTTCTTCTCTGTCACATGACGGCGACAAGGGGCGCTAAATTGCTGCACAGGCCACGCAGAATGCCCGCCTACGTCAGCCAGCAGGCGCGCCGACACACTCCGCTCCACATATAAAATATCCATAGCGTGGTTGACTATGAGGCTGTACTAGTTCCAATTGATCTGGATTTCTTATTCATCACTCCATTAACTCATCGGCCTGCTGTCTGACTGAAGTAGATCTGCAGCCGTAAGCCGATAGTAACGTTGCACCACAGCCGCTATGCTACCAGAAAAGAAAATCGACTCGCTTGGCGCGCGTTTGGAGCAGTTCAAGGAATGTGATCAAGAAAGACGGATTGATTTAGACGTAAGAGAATATCGACATGCGCTTCCTTTTCCCGTACTCCACTAACCCCCCACTTAGAACCTTCTCGCCGAGTATCGTCAATTGCTCAACGAGTACAAAGTACTTAAGAAAGCCTACGAGGACATGATAACCAACACTATATCAAAGCCATTTACAGTGGGAACGCCTACTGTAAATGCAGCAAAAAAGCCGCTTGATTCCTATGTGCTTGTACTAGTCGATGGAAACGATTACATTGTGAGTTTTCAGCTTTGCATGGAAAGACTTGTCTGACTCTGCGTAGTTCAATGAAGAGCTCATCCGCGATAAGGAAGAAGGCGGCATGCGCGCTGCTCGCAAGCTCAATGATGCTATAGAAAAGTATATACAAAGCATATCACAGACTGTGCCCAGACGCGTAATTGTACGCATTTACGCCGATCTCACCAATTTGTCCAAGCAGCTCGCGAGGCTAAAGTTGACTGGCATGGAGAAGCGCTCTCTAGCGTCTTTCACTTCCGGTTTCACACGTGCCCTTAGTCTCTTTGACTTTGTTGATACCTTGGATGGAGAGGGTACCAGGATCAAAATCAGAGGTATAGTTGCTGACTTCCTATGACAACTATAAGATAACGACTAATATCCTGCAGACCAATTCAAGTTTGCGTCCGAAGATGCGGCCTGTAGTCACATTTTGCTCGCGGCCTGTAACGACCCGGCTTATCAGTCTCTACTCGTATCCTACAATGGTGCACGTGACAAGGTCACACTCGTACAAGGCGGCAAATGGCATCCGGAATTTCATCAATTCAACTTGGAGGTGACCCAGTTTCCCACAGTCTTTAGCTGGTCTGGAGTATTCTCTGCCCCACCAGTCAATAAACCGGCGACGCCCACTCCGTCCAAACAAAAAGCGCCATTGCAACAACCCATACCGAAACCTGGACTAGCGGCTCTACATAAAGAATCATGGAGAAGAAACGACTCTGTGAGCGTAGCAGAGTCTGCATCCAGTCGCTTATCACCTGCACTGACAAATGGACCACAACCTTCCCATGGGAGTTCATGGAGACGTAACGGTCCGGTGAGCGCAACGGAGTCTGCGTTTGGCGACTCATCACCTGAAGAATCAAATGACTTTGTGGAGCCCGAGCCTGAGCCTGCCCGATGGGACAGTCCACCTCCACGCGACCAAGCACCACAAAGCATGCCAAATGGACCGACCAAGAAGAAAAATGTGTGCAGACACTTCCAAAAGGGATTTTGTCGCGCTGGTGGGAAATGCAACTTCCCACACGGCCCCGGCAGTTTGACTGGTAGTGTCAATGGTGGCGATAGCGGCCAGGACTCCAAGCCACTTCTAAGCCCAACACTACACGCTCTCTCAGAATCATCCTGGGCACAGCCTCCCGCAGAACCACCTCAAGCTTCCCAGGTTTCCCCAACTCCCCTAGGTGATCGAAGTGGAATCTCGTCCGTCCTTCCCGAAGAGTCCGTACCAGGCTTCATTCCCGTGAACAGAAACCTTCAGCGCCTCGACCCGTACTACCCGCTGCCCTCCGCACAGGACTGGAAGGTGTACAACACGCGTTTTCATAAGTCTAAGCCATGCAATGCGTTCCATCTCGAGGGCAATTGCACAGCTTATGACTGCAAGTTTGACCACAGCGAGCTCGACGCACAAATTAGGCGCGTACTCGAGTACGTTGTGAAGCGCACTCCGTGTCCCAGGAAAAGTGAATGTAGAAGGAAGCATTGCATCTTTGGGCACTTGTGCCAAAAGGAGGATTGCAAGGGCCCCAGGCCGACGGGGCAGAAAAAATGTTGGTTCAAGCCTGATCAGCATTATTCGCTTGAGGATTGTCAACCGATGAGTTTGGTGCCTGCAGAGGAGGAGGAGGAAGAGGAGGAGCGTAGTGTGATGGGCGGGGGATATGATGGAGGTAAGGGGAATGTTGGCGACTATATCGGGATGGAGCAGGTTGATTTGATGTGGTAGGTTGAGGAAGAGTAGATGGGTGTGATGATTGTACTTTTGTTGCTTTTTTTTTAAAAAAAAAAGGAGATTTAATGGATCTATCGACGGTAGTATACGAGATCCAATAGTCTGCATGAAGCATCAAATGTCATACATTATCACAGAATCAGTGGCTTGGATTGAAAATGATGATACCATGTACAACTCTGATTTGGAAACAGCAAAATATGATTCCAATGATGTTCACTTCTCTCCCGTAGGCGCTTCGATAGGTCTCTGCGTCCCGTCCATCTCGACAACGCCCACGCCATCCCCCATGCAAATCTCCCTCTCACACACCACCACCCCACGCTGCTGATCCCAAGCCTTATTCGCATCTTCATACACAACAGCATGATACTGAACCATTGACTGTTGCCGCTGCTGTTGCCGATAGGACTGCGCATTCTGCCCTGTCAAATCCCTGCGCCGCCTCCACGCCAGAAAAACCACAAAAGCGAGGAAACAAACGAAGATGCAAGCGCCAACTGTACCGCCTATGACCGCTCCTAGACTATTTTTCTTCCCTTCAGAAGAATTTGTCGAGGCTCTGTCCTCCGTCGCAGCAGTGGGAATGCCGGAAACAACTTCCCTCGTAGTCACAGTCGCGGTGACAGTCTTCCTTTCCCCGGTTTTTGTATTGCTCAATGATAGCATGCTCATGCCAGGGGAGCGGTACGCAGTGCTTGTAAATGCTGTTTCGGCGCAACCATGCTGTGTCATTACCATGTTGTCGTAGATGAAATGCCATTGGTAGCATTCTTGCGCTGTGCTGGCTGTGCATTTTACGATTGCTTCGTCGGATGAGCAGGCGGTGTCTGTGCATGAGGCGGTCATGGCAGTGGATGCGATGCAGGAGGTGGCGAGTGTGCAGGGGGTGTTTGATGCTGGATTGCAGCAGCCGTGTATGCCGAAGAAGGTGTTTGTCGCGCATGTTTGGGTTGGGTTCGCGCATATTATCGGGCTGTCTTTTTTCAAAGTGAGTAAGTTGATAGCTTCGAGTGGGCGAGGAAAACTGACCTGGTGATCCGGAGACGAAGCCGCATGTGTAGTCGCTTCCACTGGTCTGGCGCTTCAATAGAGGCAAGGGCAGCTGTGCTGCTGCTGTTGGTGCGGGACCCCATATATCCACTGAAGGGACGAAACGTGTAGGCTCTGGTATCGATTTTAACAGCGCTGCTGCGTTTGCGATTGCTGGCACCAGAAAGACGAGGGTGAAAAGAGCAATCGTCATTGTGTTTCCATGTGGTCGGGAGGTTCTTCTCTCAAAGCTATGTTGAAATGACGAGGGAAATGCAATAAGATAGAGGGTACATAAGTAAGCAGTATGGCGGAGAGCGTGCGGCGGCTGAGCGCAGTGAGAGCGAGGAAGAATACCCCAGCAACACATGCTGTAGCTAGGGTAGCTCCAGAGCTTCCCCTACCTATAGCAATTAGGCTATGTCCCTGGCGATCCAATCGAAAGCGGTATCGTGGTGCGGTCATGAGCAAATGTCACCATAGCATGAGGGTAAGCGTCAGTATGAGCATGCAAGGCATTCCTCGCCCTCTTGCCAATCACACCTCGGCTATCTTGTCTTGGACTAGACAGTAGAGTAGTTGACCATTGATAGAACGACGACATTGTATATTTGTGCCGGATCAGGACAAGCGTAGGATTGCGCACTGGTAGAGGTGGTGGTGGTGTAGAGTGGGTGGGCCTGAGCGTGCATGTGGCGCAGATCAACAGGACGTAAATATAGCTAAAGTGGGCATGTTGAGCGAACGGGACACAGCATATTCATGCAAAATGACGAAGACGAGTACTGCTGCAATAATTCCTGGATGGCTGGAGGTGATTTGTAGCACGCCTTATTGGACATCGACATGCAAGTGCGAGGCTGACACAGATAAAGAGATGCTCTGCATGTGGGAGAATGTGTGGGAAAGAGTTGCATTGCCTCAACCAACACACGACGATTCGCAAAACGGGCGCTGTTGGAGGGTCTTGAGTGATGAGTCGTAGTAAAATGTGGTAAGCGCTGGCCCGATACAGAACAAACAAAGCCACAAATGGTCGTGCGCAAAGGGCGGACCTTGGAGTTTGGTCGCACTGGCCTAGTTTTCGTGTTGTGCCACATGAGGCTGATTGCGTGAATGGCTTGGCCTAGCCTGGCCTCTTCCTTGCTTCACAATTCTGCACGTACTCAGCACGTGATTATGGCTCAGGGTTCCAAGTAGAGATTGGTCTCAAGACAACATGTGCAAACGTCCGACTCTTCCTTAGCACGACCTATCTACAGCCTTTGTCTCCATAACTCCAAGTGATGATCCAAAAGCGATAAAACTCCTCCATGATGCTGTTTCGTGCGGCCGCCGTGGCGTGGGTATGAGTAGTGTACAAAGAGAACGAGATGCAGGCCGTCTAGTTGCGCTTGTGAGGGCCAACAATCTTGGGGTACATTCTCGAGAGGTGGTAGTTGATGTTGTTCTTCTTTTGGTTGGGGTCTCGCTGGAGTATTCGTTAGAAATCACATGCACATCAGCATATAGACGCAAGTGCACATACTGGAGCATCCATGCACTGGCGCAATTTCTGTTCAAGCTGTGCGCATGCTTGCATGCTGTAACCCGACGAAGCCCAGCATCCTAATGCAGACATGTCAGCCTGCGCCAATTGCAATAATAGATTTCCAACTGATATTATCCTCCAGCAAAAACATACCCAAAACTGAGGACATTGCGCCGAGGCATGGGTTCACCTCTGGCTTGTTTGGTCGTCGGACGCGGAGCTTAGGGAGCGGCGGGAGAGGGCGATGCGTAGCCGACTGAACAGCACTGCCTTGAGGCTTTGGTACCATGATTGTTGCAGAGTCGCCCGGGACGTGAATGTATTGCAATCAGATGTTGTCGTCGTCGCTGTCGTCGTCGTCGTTGATCATCGGCGGGTCAAAAGTTTCCCGCAGCGGGCATGGCCTTTGCTTGGCGTGTGCGGAGCTGCCCCGTCGTCATCCCTGCTTTGCATGTTAGCGCCGTATCTTAGCCTTTGTTTACATACATACAGACAGCGCATACTTACACACACACATACAGCACCCACACAACACCAACCCTATGCGACGATACTAACGGCCCTCACGAATACAGCCCCCATGTTTGCGCGTCCTTGAATCTTCTGTCCGTGTAGCATTCTTTTCCCCCTATCGACGTCATGGCCCCCTCGCCGCGCAAACGCGCCACACCGACTGCCAAAACAACACTCTTCAACACCACCTGGAACGATGCCGATGCCGCCCTTTTCGATCCCAGCACCCTTCCTGTTGCAAAAATCCCCCGCGGCTGGGAGCGCAAGCAAGAGGTCAAGCGCATTGGCCAGGGAAAGGAGAAGAAGATCTGGCGGAGATTCAACCTAAGATCGCGTGCCGACAACACACCCCAGGACGATGCTGATGACGAGGAGCAAGATGCGCTCTCTAGACCCGTCAAAAGGCGTCAGCACATTAGCCCCAAGGCCATGGAGAAGTCCTCGACCAGGCCCAATGCAAAGAAACGCGCCTTCAAGGCCACGCGCTGGGACCGCAGGAAGAGCGTGCTGCCGAGTAGGCCTTTGACCAGCGCATGGCTATCTATAATCTACTAACGCACTTTCAGGAAAGCGGGCCACTCCTTTTGCTGACAACGAAGCAACCGGCGACGAGGGAGACGACCACAGCTACGACTTGACAGAAGGCGACAGTGCAAGCCTCAACGAGCCAGATGAGACCATGCAAAGCGAAGAAGACACAGTCGCAAACCCAGTAGACGCGTACAGGACGCCTGCTTTCGCATTCAACCTGGACGCAGCTGCCACAGAAGACCTTCCAGACCGCGAGAGCTTAGATAGGCACCAAGACATGGAGCAAGACACCGATCCTCGGTCTGCCGAGGATACAACACTTGCCAATCTGTTCCGTTCTCCTGCCAAGGTTTCTTACCCCGAGCTGCCACAGATTCAAGCCATTGAGGCGGAGTCAGAAGCAGCCATGGAAGACATTGTGGAGCAGCCCAAGGAGAAGACCAATGTCGACAAGGTTGAGCTACGAGACCAAGATACAAACACTATAGACCAGACGCCTGAGCCTCTAAGTGAGATTCAGTACCCCGCCTTGCCAACCAATGAGATCAAATCTTCGTCGCCTTCACCATCACACGAAGAAGACGAGTCTAAGACAGAGGAAAGTCCCGAAGCGGCACTACCAATCGAGTCAGAAACAGAAGACGCAGAGGATGATGTAGAGGAGGAAGACACACCGAGCCCCTCAGAAGAACGCGATCCGGAAGAAGAATTCACTGAAGCCTCGCTACAGCTAGATATCCTAAGGGAATATCGGAAAACAATACGGGAAACCTCTTCTACTGCCACACAAGGCGATGATCCCTTACACAAACAAGTACACGTTCATCAGATCACCGAAGATGACTCCGAGGACGACTCCATGGACGATGAGGCCAGCCCTACTGATGAAGCCGCCACTGACAGCAATTCTGTAACATCCGAGGACCATGCCATGGACGAGGCACCTACAGAAGACATTACAGATGGCTTGGCACTCTCGTTGAGCACGTCGAAACCCGCCTCACCTACGCCTCGAAAACTTCATTCGCCTCCACCTCGCCTAGCCTCTAGTTTCGAAGATACCACTGTAACGGCCGCTTTCGACGATGACACGGCCATGCTCAAAGACTTTCTCAACCGTGCAGCCGCCAGCAAAGCTGAAAAGGCGGCCATCACCACACACCGAAGGGAGTCGTTGCAGAATCGTCGCGATTCGGATGTCGTTCGTCATGCTTTAGCCTCTCCTAGAAAGGCCCTTGAAGAAAAGGACCCCAACTCGCCAGCCAAACACAACATCGATTTGACGCTTGATTTTTCGCAAACGCCCACGCTGAGCGCACCTAACGAGGCTCTGCCATCACCTACACCAGCCGCAACAGTACCAGAAGACACAGACGAAACGAACGAAAAGACTACAAGACGCTCATCGAGAGCCAAGAAGTCGCGGCTACCTGCTCCGGCGTCAACCGGACCGGCACCAGCACCCAAGATTGCCATCCGCCGCAATGACGGAAACGAAGTGGTTGTTCTGAAAAAGGATGATGCAAAGGTCCTGGCAGACTTGACCCGCGCAAACACACGCAAGAATAAGCAAGGTGCATTCGGTGTTATTGTTCGTTTGATGAAGGCTCAAATGGATGCAATGACCCTACCACCAATTGATGAGACCCCCAAGGAAATTGTCGTCGGCAAGAACGTACGTTGGGATGAGCAGCTAGCATACTACCAAGAGAACCCGGATACTATCGCCAATGCCCTAGCTGAGGCAGAATCGCTGGCTACCCCAGACGAGTTGAGCTTCTCAGACACTGGGTCTGAGTCAAAGAAGAAAAAGAAGGAAAAGACGAGCAAGACTTCTACACCAAAGATCCGGAGAGTCAGGGGCCTCGGCACTGCCAACGGCACTCCAGCAAAGGGTTTGACCGCTCCATCATCTCTCCTTCTGGAAGCAGTACAAGAAGAAAAGGAGACAAGCCAGGACAAAGCAACACGGCAAAAACAACCGCAAATACCCAAGCCAAAAGTGGCTAAGGTAAAGAAGATGCCCGTCGCACCCACCTCTATCGACAGCAGCGTTTCAAGCGTTTCCGAAACCAAACTGCCATCTCTAGACGTAGCACCCGTCGGCGTATCATCCTCATCACTCCCTACGCAACGCAAAAGCCGCCTCGCTGCACCCAAAAAAGTCATCTTACCACAATTGACTGGCTCAGGTGAGAAAGAAAACTCTATCCGCGCTGCAGGCTTGACGGACGCCACGCCGAAGAAAGGAATCCCGGCACCGAAAGTCATGGTTGCTCATTCTAGTATTGCGACACCAACATCTACTGGTATGGAATCGGGCTTACCGCGTCGACGGGGGAGGAAATACTAGGGTTATCTGTTCTTGCTCTCACTTGATGGACTTCTTTTCTCTGTGAATATATATATTTCGTGGGTGTTTTTTGTTGGGGCTGTTTCAAGAAGAGCATCGTATTCGTTGCCATTTGTATATTGTTCTATACCATTTCCTGATCTTTTATGGGAGGCTCTTCGGAACGAAGAGGGAAAGTCATAGAGAGGAGTTAATGGGTTGGTCTTGTTTTGCCTGGGTGTGCATATCAATGAATCATGGTATATCCTTCTTTACTATTTACTTATCTTCAAATATATTTCACTCGTGCATTGAAAGTGTAGGCAAGGAGTTCAGAACATAAACCCCCTTTTCCTTTCTACTATCCACATTACTTCATCACGAAAACTAATTATATCCGCCAAGAAATCGTTCTCGAATCCCTTACTCTCCCAAAATCAACCAGAGTATCCAATTGCTAGAAAATAATTCATCATCAATATTGATTTTCTTACGATTTCTACGGCTAGAAAAACGGATTTTTTTCCAAGTTTTAGTACCAGAAAAGCTTTTTTTTTCGATTTTCTCCTTGATTGACTACTATAAAAATAATTTTCAGGCAATCATACTCAGTCACTTCAGATAGTCTTCCGTATCTGCGAAAAAAACTACGATTAAAAGAAAACTAAAGTCGTTCAATGCCCTAACTGGAAATTTGACCACAAATTCTCTTTACACAACCAAAGGGGTTAAGAGTAAGTAGATGGTGAGAAATCACATGATTTAGAAGAGTTACTTTCATGACAAGTTTCATTACTTTTCCTCATTTGCTATGCAGCTGCTTTGAATAAAGCTTCCTTCCCTTTTCCACCATGCGCCTTTTCAATAAAACCGAATTCCCTTTTCCCGCCATGCATTCTGCTTCATAATACCGACCAGACATTCCCGCCTTCAGATTTCACACGTCTCACACATTTCCCTTGGCATCGTATTTCTAATGACATGCATGCTCATGTGCCTCAGACATGCAACTCACTGGTCTTGGTGTTCTCGATGTAGTTCTTGTACTTGGCCAAGTGCTTTTCAAGGTCATCACACACCTTCTCAACAATTCGCTCGCTGCGTCCGATATACAGCTTGCTATCCATCATCTCATCGAGCTCGCCCCAAATAGGCTTGAAGAACTCAGTCTTGCGGATGCGCTCGACAAGATCGTTGGCCTGGCCTTCATTCTTGACCTGGTAACCTGCTTCGTGCGACAGCACGCGGATTTCTTCGTGGGCGTCTTGGCGGGAAGCTCCCTTTGCAACAAGGCGCATGATGATAGACTCGGTGATCATGAAGGGGAGCTCGGCCTGAATGCGTGCATCAATGCGCTTGGGATATACGACAAGACCAGAAGTCACATTGTCGAGCGAGAGCAGGATCGCGTCGGCGAGGAGGAACATCTCGGGAATATCCATGCGACGGACGGCCGAGTCATCGAGGGTGCGCTCAAAACCTTGGTCCGCGTGTGTCTGAGCAAAGGCTGCGTGCTTGCCCAGGAGTGCGCGCGACAAGCTGGCGACGCGCTCCGAACGCATGGGGTTGCGCTTGTAGGCCATGGCCGATGAGCCGATCTGGGTGGACTCGAAAGGCTCCTCGAGTTCCTTGTAGCTCGCCAGGTTACGGATGTCGCCGGTGATCTTCTTTGCACTCGAACCAAGGCCGCAGACTGCGTTTGCGACGATCAAATCAACCTTCCTAGTGTACGTCTGGGAAGAGACTGGGTAGCAAGACGGGAATCCAGTCTTCTTGCACAGCAGCTCGTTGAGTTGATCGCACTTGTCGCCGTCTCCCTTGAAGATTTCCAAGAAAGAAGCTTGCGTTCCTGTAGTACCCTGAGCACCGCGAAGTAGCAGACGCTCACGCACGCGCTCGAGGTCCTCGAGGTCGAAAAGCAGATCCTGGGCCCAATGAGCAGCGCGTTTGCCGACAGTGATGAGCTGGGCAGGCTGAAGGTGCGTGTAGGCAAGTGCTGGCTCGGACTTCCACTTCAGGGCAAAGGAACGGAGGTTGGAAATGACCTTGGCGAGCTTGGGAATGAGAAGATCCAGAGCATCGCGCATCAACAGAAGCTCAGCGTTATCAGTCACGTAGCAGCTAGTTGCCTTGTATTGTGTCAGCTCTTGCATCCTCAGCAGCAACATTGTAAACACGATCGACTTACTCCGTAGTGAATGATTCCTGCAGCGGCAGGGGCAACTTGACCGAAAGCGTGAACGTGGGCCATGACATCGTGCCTCCTCAGCTTCTCCTCAACAGCAGCGACAGCAAAGTCCTTCTCGGTGAGAGTCAAATGCTCTCGCATCTGAGTCAATGCTTCATCAGTGATGCCCTCGACGCCGAGCTCCTTCTCAGACTCTGCAAGGTAGAGCCAGAGTTTGCGCCAAGTTGAATGACGATTCTCCTTGGAGAAGAGGTGCGACATCTCGGAAGAGCTCCAGCGGCCCGTCAAGGGCGTGGTGTAGGTGCCGGAGGCCATGGTGTGTGGGGTAGTTGTAGGTGCTTTGTGGTTGACAGGTGTGGGTTAGCAGTGTGCCGGATCGTTCCTTATATAGGTAAGGGACTAGTGTTGAAAGTGAGCAAGGCTATGTCACTGAACCAAACCTCTGTGAGGAAGTGATTGTGAGAAGTGAAGATTGAAACTGCGTAGGAGCTCACTTAAGTAGTAGTGTCCGCGTTAAGCCCAATCTAGTAACCAGGGCAGGAGGTATATCGGCAGTGGCGTTCACTATGGATATGAAAGCAGATTCTATCTATTGTGTACTTGCGCCAATCGCGGTGAATCTATTATCTGTATGTTGGGCAAGAGTGATGATCTCACGTGTAGTCAAAAAACTTTTGGACCTCGCTAAACCCCACATCACTACGCATTGCACCATTGTAATTGGAAACGCATGTCCATGGTCCGTTATACCGAATGTCGCAGGTCGTCCTAATGCCGGCCTTTCACAAATCGTATCTACAGGATTGATACCAATGAACAGTCTGAGCAATCTGAGATTTCTTCCGCCACCTTGTTGGGTTGGCTGCAGGGCGCGCCTTCGACAACTTTTCTTGGCATCCAGGTACCACCTACCTAGAATTTTGTAAATCCCGCACCCCTTCCATCGGCGCTTGCCTTGCAAGTTTTTGGCAGCTGATGTTGCAAAATCAAATGAAATACTGTGTAAAGTAGCATGAGTTGAAACCCAATGGTTTCATTTCTACGCCATCGGTCCATTCATGTATTCGACGGTAGTACTATGTACGCAAACATAGCCTGGACCGTGCTATCTCCCCTCCCCTTGGGTACTCCACAAAATTCTCTTCCCCAAGCGGGCGTTCATGCGGCTCTGCCCAACTCCACAATTATTCCCGCCTCCGCGGGCTCATAGTGCCGGCCCTCGCCACACGTCGCGATTGATCTTGAATAGGTTGCTCTGCTTGTGAGGGAGACTGATCTCGCGCTCTTTGTAGAAGCCGGCTTCTTGAAGATAGTTTGCAAGCCTATAATCATTAGTATGGTGTTCCGACAGCAACTTTCCTGGCGCAATACTTACTTTTCGTTGTCGACCCTTGGCTCGAGCATGACTCTTTCAGTCCGGTTGTCCGCAAGCCAACAGTAGTGGACTAGCGCGCTTAGCCATATCCTGATCCTATGCGGACCCCGAAACTCCTGTTCGCCCACCAAACAATGAAAGCCTCTATCGTAATCACCAACCATAGGCAAATACTTGCCAAGGTTATCCTCCTTGACCCAATAGATCTCAAAGTAGCCAAAAGGTTTTCCATCCCAACACCCGATGACAGGGAAAGAATTTTTCGACCGCAAGCCGTTCTTGAGAAATTCTTCCTGGTGCGACTGAGGGCCTGCTTCACCCCAAAAGTGTGAGACGCGGGCATCGTTCATCCACTTGTGCAGGTATTCCACATCAGACATGCCATTGTTCGCCGCAGAGGTCGGGGAATCGGGTGCGGCAGTGCCACTCAGTCGATGCGGATTAGGCACCTGGTCAGACACAGGACCTTGATGACGCACTGCCTTTGCTGAAAGCGAAGCCACACGGAATGATAGGTATTGCCCAACGCTAGGAATGTATCTCGTGTATAGTACCTCACCCTGCCGCGGTGGCTTCGGACGTATGGGGTGACGGGCATTGTTCGTGAAGACATACTGCGCTGGGGGCGGAGGATAGTAGGTGGGTAAGTGCGAGCTCGAGTGGAAGGGACCCGGTGCGGTGGGCGACCACAGGCCTTGTGAGACCTGCTCCGTCTGCTGTTCTTTTTTCGAGTCAGCTACAGCGGCGGGTGACGCTGGTCGCGAAGGATACGGTGAAGCTGTTGGAAAGGGTGTGGCCAACGGCGAAAGTGTAAAGAGGTAGATTCTGGGATCCAACTGCCAAAAGGTTCTCCGGCTAACGAACATGCGCGACCAGCCTTCGGGTGAGGATTCGTCTTGGGCGCAGCCCACTGTTGAATCCTCAGTGGCTATAAGACCCATGCGCTCGAGCTTGGGCAGCACGACCCTGCCCTTGAACACGCCTTCTCTGTTGATGTTGATGCGCCACTCTCCTTTGGGCTTGCCTGCATCAGCCGTGTTCTTGGACAGTGTGTTTGTGACCTGCAGCGTTGGCTCGGGCTGGTGGAAATACCAGTACAGTGTCGCCCACAGCATCATGGCGATTTGGCGCGTCGGCGACGCAGCGGGCCTAAACTCATTGCTACTCGGATTCGAGATGGACGATATGTAGAGATGGTCGCCAGTTAGTGTTGGTCGCTTGAACCGATGCACACGACGCGGAGGAAATAGGTCCTCTTCACCCTCCTGCGGCTGCAGCTGTTGCTCATGTTCTTCGCTGGCAGCTTCATCTTCCGAATTGAGCACGACTGTCCAACCAGGCGGGAAATGCGAATGGGTTTGTATGTCGCTGGATTTAAAGAAAAGACCACCAAATACCGGCGTTACTGTGAGATTCTGGCCGTTGGGTAGGTGGACAACGTTGACAGGTGCCATGATGACGTTGGCGGGGTAGAAGAATGGACGAGTCGGGAGCGTAGACTACGGCCAAAGTCGAGAAAACGCAGGGAGCGGTTCAATCAGCCTACATGGCGTGAGACGGCAGAGAAGTCTAAATGACTGATTAGCAAATCATTCCAAATTGAGCCCACAAGAATGTCTTCTCTGCAAGCACGCGACGCTCAAAAAAATGTGTCGCCTCCCGTCCCCCAAGGCTCTTGACTGGTCCAATTGCCCGAGAACGGCCGCGCAAGGTTGGCTGGTTGTACAACATTGAGGGAACATGGCGGCAGCTCTTGTGATGGGCTGTTATTATCTGCAGTCGAGGCTCTACAATGATATGCATATACATGGATCAGCTCATCGCGACTGATGGCCACAATGCATTCATACCATTCAAGTAGCGCGGCATCATTGGTGGGGGACCCATAGCCGTTGCAAGGACGAGGGGGAGCTCCAAAGCTCGGCGGTCGGCATCTTCTGCTATGACGAAATGTCTGGCGATAAATTAGCAACATCCCCAGAGCCCCAACAGCAAGACACACCACCGTAACACCACCTAACAAGCCCAATTGACTTGCTACCCCCATCAATTGCAGCTACAATGAACACCACTCTTCTCCGCACATCCGCCCTCCGCTCGGCTGCCCGAGCCGCCGCGCCCGTCGCCTCGCGGGCTGGACTGGCTGGTACCACTTTTGTTCGCGGAAAGGCTACTCTGCCCGACCTCCCATGTATGTCTATTCATCCTATCAACTAATAAGTTCCTTTCTTGCTCTAACAAGGCTACAGACGACTATGGCGCGCTCGAGCCCTCCATCTCGGGCAAGATCATGGAGCTACACCACAAGAACCACCACAACACCTACGTGACCTCGTTCAACAACTTCAGCGAGCAGATCGCCGAGGCCAAGCAGAAGCAGGATATCCAGGCTCAGATTGCCCTGCAGCCCCTCATCAACTTTCACGGTGGTGGCCACATCAACCACACTCTCTTCTGGGAGAACCTCGCGCCCACCAACCAGGGTGGTGGTGAGCCACCATCTGGCGCTCTCGCAGCTGCCATCAACACCAACTATGGCAGCCTTGACGCTTTCAAGGAGAAGTTCAACACCGCGCTCGCAGGTATCCAAGGCAGTGGATGGGCATGGCTGGTACAGGACACGCAGACTGGCGGCATCCAGATCAAGACATATGCCAACCAGGACCCTGTGGTTGGCCAGTTCCGTCCCATTCTTGGTGTCGACGCGTGGGAGCAGTAAGTCCTCACACAGCTTCAATGCAAAGACAAGTGCCATACTAACGTCATGCTAGCGCCTACTACCTCGACTACCAGAACCGCAAGGCTGAGTACTTCAAGGCCATCTGGAACGTCATCAACTGGAAGGCGGCCGAGAAGCGTTTCAAGTAAGCGTTCGGACCCACCGCAAAGGCAGAGCCGATAGCTTGTCAACTGGCTGGGCCTTTTGGACACAGCAGCATCTGGCCTAGTAATGTGTATATACCAACCTGGGTTGAATACTAAGAATCATCACAACAATGCCTTTTTTTTTATGATTCATCGCTCCATTAGTTGCTGTGTAACGCTTTTATCCCATATTAAGTCCCTTTTGTTCGCACATATACGGTACCAAGTCCTTCTAATCCCTAAACGCTGACATGCAGATAAATATTGTGCTGTTAGAAAAAACTCTTTGCATGCAGGATGGAAAAAGAAGAACAACCAAAAAAAAGACAACGCTATGCTACGCTATAATATCTCCATATACTTCCATCCTAGACGCTGGTAACGAAAAATAGAAACATGATACTCGACGCCTAAACAGATATTCAGACTACGAAAAGGACAAGGGAAGAAACCAGCAAACAAAAAAGACAGCGCGATCAGTTCCTAATGCCCGACATCCACCGATCAATCTGGTCTCTCTGTCTCGGATCCATGGGCGGTCCCATCATCTGTCCTGGCATCATACCCATGGGCATTCCCATAGGCATTCCGCCACCCATACCTCCCATTGGCATGCCACCGCTCATGGGCATCTGCATCTGCATGGGCATTTGCATACCGCCCATTCCATTCATTTGCATGGGATTCATCTGCATGGGCATTCCGACTCCACCGCCCATCATGGTGCTTTGACGCATGCCGCCACCCATCATACCCATGTTCATTCCCATTCCCATTGGCATGCCCATGTTCATCCCCATGCCCATACCACCGCCCATCATGGGCTGCTGCATGGGCATGTTCAAGTTGGGTGCGGACATCATTCCCATGCTGTTCATGCCCAGCATACCTGGTAGCTGTGGTTGCGGCTGCGGTTGAGGTGGCGGTGGTGACGGAGATCGCGGAGCGTTGAGTTTGGAGATACTAGCAGCCATCTGCCCGTTCGTGATTGGATTATGGGCATCCTTGTAGGCCTGGATCTTCTTGCCCAAAGGAATATTGTCATCATCGTCATCCTTTTCCTTGTCGCCGATGCCTGGGACCAGAGGATCCATAGGTCCATAACCAGAGGTTCGCCGATATGCCGTGAGACGTTCCTGCTTTCTTCGCTCCTCGTCGACAATGTTTTGGCGCAGAAGACTACCTTGGGGGAGGTTCGAAATCAGTGCTTCGTTTGACACCTTGCGCGCTTGGTAGTGAGGATCAAGTGGATTGGCAGAGAGAATGTCTGCGAGAGAAGAGGCACCACGTAACATGGGACGCTGGCCAGCGGATGGTATCTGGTCACCACGGGCCGCCGCCTCAGCCTGGAGGCGGGCGCGGCGCTGACCAAGAGTCTCCTCCTCTTCCTCCCCAGTACCCGGGGCAACCGCGGCTTTGTGTGCATCCTGGGCTTCATCATGGCCTTCTGAAACACCGAGTTTGCTCATCATCTCAGCCGCAAAATCACCGCTCACGGTGCTCTTGCGAACATCATCTCCCAAGGCCGCATCAAGCTGTTGCTTCTCCTTTAGTCGACGCATACGCTCAGCCAGCGTCTCACCCTCCTCTTCCTCTGAGATGGGATCAGCCATGATGTCTGGAACCGCAAGATTCGGTTCATGGCCAGGTTGTCCGGGCTGAGGAGCCTGGCGAGGTCTCGGGTCAGCCCCACGAAGCCTATTTCGCCGACGACTCAAGGGTTCGTTGTCCTCCATTTCGCGCTGCTCAATCAGTCCCACAATCTTGCGTGGCGCATAGTTTGGCGCAGCTTGTTTATACAAAACACCCAGCGGTACATCGTCCTCAGAATCATCATCTTCTCCAGGGGCTTCCCAGGCAAGATTGACCTTTTTGCGGATCCTGCGCTGCTTCTCAGCTTCGGCTACATCGTTCATTTGAAGCAAAGTTTGGCGACCGTCAATCAGACCTTGATCCATCAGGGTGACGTAGTTCATGTTTCTTAACTTTTGCTTTGCTTGTCGCAGCTGAAGTTCAGCTAGCAAGGTAGTTGGTGCACCAAACTGGGGCTCTTCCTCTTCTTCTTCTGATTCTTCGTCCTCTTCCTCTTTATCTTCATCACTCGAAGTATCCTCGTGTTCACGGTCATTGTCATCAGAGTGGCGATTCGGGTTCTCCTGGGAATTTCGAGAATGGTTCAAATCATTTGCAGTATGAGGGCCTCGTTCTTCTTCATCACAATGGTCCAAGTCGTCACTTAGACTCATCCTATTTTCACTTGCCTTGACCAGAAGTAGGTTCATATCAGCCGAGCTATTGCGTTTCTTCAGTTTCTTGAGGCGTTCTCCATTTGCATTGTGATTGGTGTCGAGTATGTTGAAAGAGCTTCGCCTCCTGGTTTGTTGCAGTGTTGGCGGCACTTCTGGCAATTTGGAGCTCTTGCGTTTGTGATCTACACCATAAACCTCACGGGTTACATCGCCGCCAAAAGGATGGTCGGTAAACGCAGAGACTGGTGCACGTGCAGATGCATCCAGGATGCTTTCGAGTGTGTCTTGAGCAGATTCACCTTTGACGGCAAATTCCTGCGAAGGAGCCACTTGATTGTCGAAGTAAGCACTTGCTCGCAATTGAGGCGGTAGGCCCATTAAACTCTGTCTCGTCTTCCTCTTATTTGCCTTGGAGGTCTCCATGATGTTATCTGGATTCATGGGCATCGATTTCCTGTTTTCCGCCTGCATCGATTCAAGAACTTGTGTCCGGCGCCGGGCTCTTGTATCACTTGGGGGTAGTTGTGACAGACGTTTTGGAAGGTTGAGCATTTGTGGAACAGGGGCAGGATAGAAGACCATGCCATCTTCAGGTGGTGGAGCGCCATAAGACTGATGGCCTGAGTTATTATCCGTAAATGAGTGGCTGTAGGAGGATGGCCGGCTATGACGACGGCGACTGTGGGGTGACGATTCCGATTCTTCTTTGACAGTATCTGGGCAGTGAACACCATCAAAGTCTTGCCATAGTGTGTGTGCTTGATGGGTAGTATCGGTTGAGGCCGAGGTGGGTGGTCGGTCAGGGAGGTTGCGGTGGTCTGGATACTGATCATGCATGTCTTCAGAATAGTGACCGTCAGGGTGCCTAGGAGGTGTGCCCGTCATGACGGTATTGCGCAAGTCTTCGGGTAGTCCATTTGCAACATCATCAAATATCCTAGTAAAGGACGAGACTTTTCGCTGTGGGGGTGATACTGAATCACGGTCCTCGGGGGGCGGAGCAGTTGGAGGCAGTGTGGGTGACGATGTTTGGGCAGCATAGTATCTTTGTCTGACTTTAACTTGCTCTGGATGTACAACCTGGCCCAACCGTGACGCTTTTGATTCTGATCGCTGACGCTGGTTCGAAGTCGGAGGTTTAGGCAAAGATCCCGAGCGCAAAGAATCGGCGGGTGACGTGATGTAACCCCCTGGAGAGTAACCCCCCCATCGTGCATTGCCGTTCAGGTCGACTATAGAGTTGGCATGGGAACTGATGGAGACGCCGCGGCTCCTGTTGCTAAGACGCCTAGTAAGTTCTTCACCCGTCTGGAGAGAGCGTAGCGAGGAACGTCGGCTGTCTGTCAGCTTGAGTTCCGAGTACGTCTTACGTATCTCTTCCTGGAGGTCGGAGCCGGCCTCGCTCATGCGCTCGGCATGTTCCTCGAGACGCTCAATGTTGCCCAGGTAGGCCCCTTGCAGCGATTGCAGATCGGGGACTGGGTGACGGATGTCGACGTTGCGCTTATCGGGAGAGCGTATGGGGACTGGCTGCGAGGGTGGAGGCGTGGAGGCCATGGCGGACAGCCGGCAGCAGGGAGACTGCTGGACAATGGGAGTCGGTACTTATGCGTACCTGGTTGTCGTAAAGGGGAATCTGGCAATGTTTGTTGCACCGACACCGACATGGATGGAGGGTGATAGGGTCCCAACCAAACCCCTTCCAATAATAGCACGCGTACCGGCCAGGGTGACGCGACGCTAACCGCCTGCTTGGCGCGGTCACGTTACGAGCGTAATACTTGTACGAGTGCCTTAACTCCGCATCCCGCAATTTTATCCACTGCCAATGCCATCACTGCCTATACACACCCGCGTCGTGGACACAGGGAGAATCGCAATCGTGTACTTTGTCTGAGACATTGCAAGCTCCTGCTGTGACCACCTGGCGACACGGCCACTGCCCTGTGCACTGCACGCGCGACGAGCAATCGATAGTTGGTTCCGTATACGACAAGACCAATAAATCAGTCTCGCATTCATCGCCACCATGGACGCCGACGGTGGCAAGCGGAAGCACAGCTTCAGACAGCAGCCGAACAAGCGCGCAAAGGTCGAGGATGGCAACGCGCTCAAAACGGGCTTTGGCGCGAAGATGCTTGCCAAGATGGGATACAAGGGCGAAGGTGGTCTGGGAAAGGAAGGAGCCGGTATCTCAGAGCCCATCCAGGTCGTCAATCGTGGCACCAAGGGAGGCATCGGTTCAGTGGCGGAGAAGAGTGAACAACAGAAGCGCGAGGAGCGGCGCAAGGCTGAGGAGAATGGCGAAAAGTATGTCGACACGTCTGAGGAGGAACGCGAGGAGAGGAAGAAAAGAAAAGCAAAGGCTAGAGGCGAGGCACGCACCGCAACTCCCCGGCCCAAGAAGACTTTGTACGAGTTGGAAGCTGCTGGAATGCATGTACCGCCCGTACTGCAGTCCATCATCGATGCCACGACAGGCGCATCTACTCCTGCTTCTGGCGTATCGCTTCGTGGCCCTGACATTGTTCCCTTTGAAAATTCGTTGCAAGCACGCGTGCGGAGAGACCTGAACAGCTTCTCGGAAGCCTTTGAGCAACTACAAATCGAATCGCAGTCTATTCCACCTCAGGAATATGCACTACAGAAGGAGCTTGAGGCTTTGGAACGACAAATGGACGAGCTTGAGGATCTGCATTCACGAATGCAATCATTGCGTATTGGTACATTTGGGGCTGTCTGCGAAGGGCTCAAGAGTCTGCGCGCTGCATATCCGTCGAAGCCACTGCATCGCGAGTCAATCGCTGTCATACATCCACACTTTTCCAAGGTCACGGCTTCATGGGACCCGCTCGAGGATGCGCTTGAAGATATGGCAGCAGCCTTTGCGGAACTGGCCAACATCATACAGCCTCGAAGCAGAAGAATCGTGTCCCAGGCCTACACTCATCCTTCAGAAGCATTGGTCAATCAGAATGCAGTTGAAGAGGAAGATACAATCAAGCGTGGAACTACATCAGCATACGAATCTATGATGCTGAAATTGTGGCTTCCTCCTGTCAGCTCAGCAGTGACACAATGGGATGTGAAGCATCCGCGTCCCCTATTGCGTTTGGTAGAAGTGTGGACACCGGTTCTTCCACCCTTTATAGGCAAACGAGTGCTTGAGCAGGTTACGCGGAAACTATCGACTTCTATTCATGAATGGAATCCTCGGAAGTTCAAGAAGAGCCCACACACTTGGGTGATTGAGTGGCTTCCGTTCCTCCGGCCTGCAGATCTGGATCCCAAGGGATCTGGGCTTGTTGCTGAAATTAGGCGCAAGATTCGTCACGCACTGCACTCGATTGATCTCTCCAAGGGACCATTGCCCGGAATGGACCAGTGGCGAAGGCTTTTTGGCAAGGGCGAGTTTGATCATTTGCTTACCTCGCATCTACTACCACGCTTGGCAGCCCATGTACGAGACTACTTTGAAATAGACCCTAACGAACAGCAAGACGTCGCACCGCTGAAGGCTGTGTTTGCATGGAAAGGGCTATTATCGAACGAAGCCATTGGCGAGTTATTGCGGGCGCGTTTCTTTCCCAAGTTTCTCGCAGTCCTTCATCAATGGGTGTCAAGCGAAGAGGTGGTGTTTGAGGAAGTCCGGGCTTGGCTTGGGTGGTGGAGGAACGACGTGCGTAATGAACTGAGTAACGTGCTCTCTGTGGAATTGGGCTGGGAGAAAGCATACTCGCTTGTAAACCAGGCAAAGAGACTTGGTGAGGCGAGGTTTACAGATCTCCCGACGCCTCAATTCGAGAGTACTGGACCGTCTGTAGAGACGGTACGACCGGCCAAACCAATCAACAAGGAGCCAGCACCATCTGCGCCGCCAGCACAAGAACACAGGTTCAAGGACACGGTAGAGCGATTTTGTGAAGAGGAGAATCTCCTCTTGATTCCGCTACGTGAAGCACACGAGCAGACGGCCCTACCGCTCTTCCGCATCACGGCAAGCGCGACGGGACGTGGAGGTGCGGTGGTCTATCTCAAGGATGATGATGTGTGGGTGCAGAACAAGAAAGATAAGAGCGTGTGGGATCCGATAGACCTGGGCGAAGTGCTCATTGCCAAGGCCGAGGGCAAGTGAAGCTGACGGCGTTATCGGTGTGCTCGAGGAGAGTTTGGAGTGGAAGATGCAATTGGGTAGTGGGATTCTGGCAGGGTAAGCCTCTATAGCCTCTGATGGGCAGATATGTGTGCTAGCATTCGCTAATCCAGCATCGGTCTGATGCATGCCTAGGCAGTGATAGTGACATGTCGGCACGCGGCCGGGCGTAGGTATGTACGTGGACTGGGAGTGGAAATGGAAGCGGCCGTCATCATGTTGACGGGGTTCAGAGCACTTGTTTCCCCTGACGACTTGCGTGTTAGTGACCCACCCGTGTGAAATCAGACGCGCGTAAGGCGTCCTCTTGAAGTGGCGGAGGCTTGCATGAATCGTTGAAATGCAAAAGATACAGCCAATGCAGCGTGTGGTCGCAGAAAGACGGCGGTGATGCGGTGGTGCGGGTGGTCAATGGGGGCCCTGGGAGCTTAGTACTGCAGGGCGAGTCGGTGAGGCACGGCACATGATTGCATGACAACGTGGGAAATGTGACGAGGATTGCGGAGAATTTGCAACCCACGAGGCCAGACGCAAGGCGTGAAGTGACAATGGTGGACTGGCGAGATGGTTGATGATTGAGATGCTGGCACTAGCACAGGCGAGGCGATGTGACTGCTAGTGCCATGGGCCGACGGTGTGCTGATTGGCTTGGCCGGGCGCTTAGCAAGGCTCTAGTCTGGCCAATGGGAGCGCGGGGGAGCAGGAGCATATTCTTCGACGCTGCAGGCACAGGGCACGCCGTTCATGCATGCGGACCGTCTCCTCCCGTCGACTGTGCCTCGAGTTGGCAGCAAGATCGCCCTCGGTCCTGGAGGCTGGGTTGCATGCACTTGTTTCAAGCCAGGTCGAGCGTTGGGGGCGAGGCGGATAAACATGTTTCTTCGCCGAATGCTTGTCTCGACGACCAACTGCCGACACATGCGGAGAGAAAAGGCCATGACGACGCCGGCACCACGCTCATGCCCACACGGAAAGCCTCATCACATTCTATTTTGGCAACAGCCACTCGGAGAGAACAAGAGCAATAGATTGGCATGGCAAGCCATTGCATTCATCGGCCTCGGTCCCGTCTGGGCCTAGCGCACAGCCAAGCGACCCCGCTCCAGCGGCTGATTGAGTGCATCCACTGGACGCCTGCATGTCGCTCAGCATAGCGCCCGCCCAATCACGCCCCCGCCTGGCCTCTTCCAAGCCATCACACCCAGTCGTCCGCCTCTTGTGCCCGACCACTTGCAGACCGCTGATCAGAGAGTACTTACCCGCTGCGAATCCCTCTTCATATCACCATGTCGCCTCCTGCTACGCTCTGCATTTCACCCGGTTCCTCACTGTCGGGAAGTGGGCAACCAACCTGTGTGACTGCAGCCCTAGATCATCGCTTATCCTGGCAGTGCGAGAAAAGATAGACGTACCCCCTCTCTTTCCTATTTCTTTGCTTATATTTCCTTGACTCCATCCCACCCGGAGCCATGCTCGAAAGGGCTCTTCCACCAGCCCTGTTATCCCTCCTCCTTGTTGCAACTGGTGTTTCTGCTGCACCCTACGACTTCACAGACAACTACCGCGACCCCGCCCCGGCGCCTGAAGACGGCCCTCCTGCTTCATATCACGCTATCCGAGACAAGAGTGTTTTACCCTACGAAATCTGTGGTATCGTTGGCGGCTACCTCTTCACAGTACTTATTTGGGGCGTCTTACTCCTCACTGTTGGCAGAAAGATGAGACGAAAGGCACTCGCGCCGCCCAAGGAGCTGGAGCTGGAATTGGAAAACAAGCCAACAAGACCGACCATCAAGACTCCTGGTCTCACATCACCCCCACTGTCTGCACGATCGTGGTTGAAGAAATTCAAGAAGAACGACTCTGTTCCCAGCAGCCCCCAAAGCCCTGTCGTCCAATCGCCCAATTCTTTTGATCAAAAGGTTCTCGACGCTCATCGCGACCAAGATCAAGCCGACATGGAGCGCCTCTATGCTGCCGTCATGGAGTTTGACGCAAAGAAACAATCCGCCAGAGCCAGTGTAGACGAGGCAGAGCCTCTCCCACCGCCTACTGACCGGAGAAGACCGTCGGCCATTAGTGTCGCACGTTCTCAAGACAACTACGATAGCCCTGCATCTCCTGTTCGAGCCATTTACCCTCCAGGCCACCACGATAGACCGACAACCGCATCAAACACACGTGACCGTCTCCGCGCAGAACAACCAGCCCCTGCAAGCCCCCGCAGCATCCTCTCCAAGCGCTCGCAAACATCAAATGCTACAACAAGCAGTAAGAATACGCGCTTCAACCTTAAGAATCTGCGCATTTCCGGCCCCATTGCGAAGTACCCTGGCGCAGATGATGACGATGAAGCTCGACGGCCTCTAACCCCTCGCTTCTACGCCCCTGGTGCTCCGCCATCGCCCCCAACTCAAACAAACTCGCCAACATCGCCTTATGACGCCGACGAAAGCCTGGATCAAGTCCAACCACTACCTCACCCCGCTCCCCATCGCCGCGGAAGCTCAACTACGTCCAACAACCTCGGCCTCACCATCTCCACCCCACCACCACCGTCGAAACAAAAAACCGCCACATCACCCAACCAATCCCTCCCGCTCCGTTCCTTTTCATCACCTCTCAACTCTCCTGGCATCCAAACCACGGTGCTCGACCGCCGCGTCGACAGACTGGCCTTGGGCACTCCCAAGACCGGTGTCCCTTTTACACCCTACAGTCCTTATATGCCATTTACGCCCGTCACGCCTGTGACACCTCATCTGACTACAAGGCGTGACCGCAAGATGGAGAAGAAGATGGACGCAAGGAGACGCCGTGGTGGAGAAGAAATGGTTCAGACGCCAAAGGAAATCTTCGGTGATGCTTATTAGTCTTTCTTTCTTGTTTCCGCGAGAGAAATGCCCCAAAGATGAAGAGAAGGATATGTGTGTATCAGGTAACTTTGGGGATTAGTATCTGTTAGCGTTTTTCTTTTTCCTCTGCTTTTATATGATGACCATCTCATTTCCTTTTTCCACAAATTGGAAATTAGGCAAAGGATGTATACCCACCCCTGCTTGATGGCCGGGCTGACGACGAATCTTTTTTTTATCTTTATTTCTTGTACCTATGTATGCATGTACGGTCTAGCGTCTTTTTTTTCGCTCGTACGTGTGTGCATACTGTTTTTTTTTAGTTGTATCTTTAGCTTCTTTTTTCCTTTTAGCTTTTAAGTAAAAAAGAGTAGACAAACTCTATGATCATGATGAATATAACTTCTTTTTGGATACGGGCCGACATGCCGTAGTCCGACTTCTAGCTATATCTGTGTTTGTTTGTTTGTTTTTGCGAAGGCTGTGATGCTGTTGCTGTTTAACATCCACAATAGGTGTTGTTGTGAGTGCTACGATCTGTTGTTGTACATCATCGCTGTACTTTCTTCAAGTTTCATCATTTCAAATATACTTATCATGCATATTTTTCTTTCTTCCCTTGTTATCAAATAACAAAGAGGAAATAAATATTCATTTTAACCCTTGAAAAAAATAACACGCAACACCAAATCACTTAGTTATAATTTAACAAAGATCATGTTTGGGAGTACTATATGTTTCCAGCACCCACTAACTACTTTATTTAAATTATTCCTTTGGTGTTTTCCTGATTTGTAAAGTAGAATAAGTGTGACTACTAACACAAGTGTATGATGTATCTTTGCTTTGCTGTATATTTCAATAACTATAGCTCTAAAGACTACAATCGAGAATATTACTCTACAATATGAGAGAGTTCATTTTCTACGTAATTGCAAATGCCAATCATTTTAGAATTTTTATAATGGACATCATTAAGAGCAGTGGATAGATATTTGAAATCTTACCGTGTATTTGCAAATTTTTTTTTTGAAATAGATGCACCCATCTCACTAGAGACAAAAAAAAAGATCAATGGTTTTACACCCATCCATTAATGTGTATAAACAAGCATCACTCCATCAACAAAGACTGAATGGCAGACAAACACCAGTATCAACAACGCTTGGTCCTATGTATAACCAGCCACGAAAAATTTGCATTACAAGTTCTCTTTTTAATTGGCCTCGACCTCACCACCCCGAGCGCCAAAACATGGGTGTACATGTACCAAACTAACCCTCCCTTCTACTACTACCTCCTCCTCGCCTCCCACCGCTTCTACCCCTCGCCGCTTCTCCTCCCTCCCCACCTTCCTCTCGTCCTGCTCCTAAACCACGAAGCTCCGACTGCAAGGATAAAAATCACCTTTCCCAACACACCGACAATACATTCTTGCTTCAAAGTCTACCGAAAGCACGCGTCTCTCCGAACCAACCTTGCATGGAAAAGAAGAAGATGAAAAGAAAAAGTAATAGTAGTAGAGGTGGACGAAGGGGAAGAATGCTGTCGCCTCACTTACATCATCTGAGCGACAGCCGAAGAGAAAATCCGAGTCTTGTTGAAAAAAAAGTCGAGCCGAATGTGTATGAAAAAAAAAACGAAAAGCCACGGCGGAAAAAAGCTGCAGCCGCTAAATGCAAAGATAATCCGAATCCGACAAATATCGCTTGTTGGCAGATGGAACGTTGGAATGCCGTACCTGTAGAATGGGAAACAAAAGAAATTGATGATGGCGATGATCGGATGAGGTAAGATAACTGACGCTAGGAAATGGACGCCATAAACGCCGTGCGCTGTATCGAGAGATACCCATGAGCCTGGGTTGCACTGGAGCTGAAGTCAAGTTTTTTTAACCACTTGTGGTTTACGTAGGAGTATGTTCAGATGTAGTTGCATGGTCGTTTGTGCATGGTATTGCGAAGAAAGCACCTGGAGGCGGGATATCTGCATTCCCATAGGTTCCGAGCTTTGTCGTCTTCCGCTCTCAAAAGTTTGCCAGTCCATTCCTTGAGTGGCGTTTGCTAAAGCGCTTCCTACCCTTTACTGAGTCAGTATCGCCTTCTTTGCGAAGATGGCCGTGGCGGGAGGCGGGAATGTTCACGCTCTCGAGGGCAGAGTCAGCTCCCAACGTACTGGTGGGAGTGGTGTGGTTTGAGACGAGCTCACTCAGACTTGCATCAGCAGAGTACGAATTCGACATTGTTTGTGAAAAGGCATAGTCCCGAGCTTGTTCGATGCTATCCAGCCATTCTTGGGTAGAGTACTTGCTGCCCTCGGGATCGCTGGTGGTGCTTTTGGTGTCTTCAAAGACATACTGCTTGTCTCGCTATAGTTTGTCAGCTGGGATTGCAATGTTGGAGGATCTCTACAACGTACTGTTTCTACGAGCCAAGCAGTAAGGCCCTTGGAGTCCTGGAATGATCTCCATGAACAGCCTGCTGAGAGCAATGATACCTCTTCCTTGAGCTTCTTGTCGTTTGTGCCTGCTGCGCACATGAGAACGCGAGCGTTGGACGTAATCATTACGAGTCGCTGTCGCTTCTTGACAGTATTTCCACCGAAAAAGCGTGAGAACTTCTTGGGTGGCTCTGCTGGCTCTTCCTTTGCGCCGACAACGTGACCAGGAGGATGCTGTGTGACAAACATGTTTCCAAGCTTCAATATTCGTTCGTCTCGCTTTGTGAGGACTGGAGACCAGTCGATGTCGAGCTGAGAGGGAGGGGGTAGTTCGGTGATGAGCCGTGGCTTTGGTCGCGCCTGGGGTTGACTGGGAGCTGTTGCTACGGGTGCGGAGGGTCCTGAAACGATATTAGTTGCTTCGTTGCATTTATATGAAGGAACCGATTATACATACCATTGAGCTTGATTGGTTCTTGTGGGGGCGCGCTGTAGGACTTGAGGCGCGGAGCCTTTTGCTTCCACAGCCCCTTGCCCCATTGGATACCATCAAAAAAGGCATGATTCTTAATATGCTCCATAGGCAGTCGTGTCAATGGATCCAGAACCAGCAGTCGCTCAACCAGGTCTTTTGCTAGTGGAGGGAAACCGTCTGGGAAGGAGTATTCGAGTCCGACAATTTTCTGAAATGTCATGTATTCGTTTGCAGCCTTGAACGGAGGTCTTCCGGCAAGTAGTTGGTAAATGATGCAGCCAAACGCCCAGAGATCGCTCGCTTTGCACGCATTCTTATCTGTGAGTAGTTCTGGCGACACATATTCCGCAGTTCCCACAAACGATTGCGCGCGGTCCGACTCGCTGGTATCTAGAGGGTCACTACTTGACCCGGCACCGTTTGATCTCTTCTGGTCTAGTATCTTTGCCGTACCAAAATCCGTAATCTTGACATGCATTGCATCGTCGAGGAGGACATTCTCAGGCTTCAGATCTCGGTGTATTACGCCTTTGTTGTGCATGTAGTCGATTGCGTCCAGTATTTGGGCTCCGTAGAACCGTGTGCACTCCACGTCAAATGTGCCCATCTTCTTGAGGAAGCCCAGCAATTCACCACCAGATGCCAAGTCGAGGACAAAGTACAATGAGCGCTCGTCCTGGAAGGTATAGTAGAGTCGGACAATGCCAGGGTGCTCCGTCAAGCGGTTGAGCGTATCCTTCTCAATGTTCACGTATTTGACCTTCTTCTCCTTAATGATATGGCGCTTGTCGAGCACCTTGATTGCGTATTCGCGCAGTGTCTGGCGATCTGTTGCTGCCAAGACAGTACTGTAGGAACCTTCACCCAATGTCCTACCAAAGTTGAAGTCCTTGACGCCCTTTTTCACCACGCGGGTGATTGGCCTGCCATTCTGATCTAGGTCCTGTCTAGTGCTCACAGCAGCACCCCGCTCTTTCCACTCCTCGCTACTTGAGAGCGGCCCGCCCTCGACGCTGTACGGAGAGCTGGATAATTGGGATGCCCCGGGATGGTGTGCTTCCATGGGCACCCGCCGCGAGCTTCTCCGAGGCGGGAGAGGCCCGTTGATAGCCGACATTTGTGCGGACTGGCGGTAGGGATCCCGTCTGCTGTGTTCTCTTGTGGGCATGGCACCCGGGGCGACTCGGGAGCTCGCAGTACGGCGAATGTCCGTGGCCATTGCTTCGTCGTTGTAGCGGTATGTGCCAGGGGCGGTGGTGGACGAGGTGGAGAGGTTGGGATGTTGGTACATGCTCGTGGACACGGGGCGTTCTCGCATGGGCTGCGACGTGGGCACGGCGCTGCGCTGCTGCTGCAGCAACGGGGCGGCGGCGTAGGCGGGATAGACAGCCTGATGCTGTGCTTGCTGTGCCTGCTGGGCCAGGGGCATCGACTGGCGGTGGGACAGGCGCGGCGAATGCGATGACAGCGACGACGTCTCTGCTAAGGGGGAGGGAAATGCAGCGGGCGAGCCTGAGGGTGACGAGGCATAGGCATTGTGGTTGACAGAAAGCGAGTCTGAGGCGGCGGGCTCCTCGTCTATGGACGCGTAAGATGAGGCGGGGTCGTACGAGGCGAGGGGCGAGTGGTGCTGGGGGTGCTGGAGGTACTGCTGCTGCTGCTGCTGCTGCTGCTGCCTGTCGGTGACGGTGGCCGAGGACGAGGCGCGCGAGGGCGGTAGTGGTGAGGGTGGTGGTGATGCTGATGCTGATGACGACGCGGGTTGCGGGAGCTGCGGCGGAGCGTCTGGGGCATCTGAGGACTGGGGGAGCAGCTGGGGGTTGGTTGGGGGAGGCGAGGGAGCGTCGTCGTCCTCGTCTGGATTGGCAATGCGCAGTCCGCCGAGCGTCTGCGACAGGCTCAGGTCGCCATTCATCGTGGCGGCCGGTGGGCTGCACTGGCGGTAAACGAGCGAAGGGTTGCAGGTAGCGAAGGGACCACCCGCGGCGCGTCAAAGGAGCCTCGATTAGCGTGCGGGATACGAGGGTGCAGCGGAGGCATGGCAGGGGCCCCAGAGGCCGGTCGATGGGTTGGGGGTGGATTGGGACGAGATGCGGCGAGGTGAGGTTCGTATGGCGCTGCTGCTGCTGCTGCGGCTGCTGCTGGCCGTGGTGCTCCCAGACGCTCGGTGATGCCATGTCTCGGCAAATGGCTGACGGCCTGACAACACCTCGACCACACCATGCGCCGTCTATCCGTCTACTCATCCATCTCTCTCCACCATGCACGCCCACCACGTCTGCCGGTTTTCTGCTGCTATCATGGATGCCCACGAGCACCAGGTACGGCGAGGAAGGTACGGCGTCATGCATCGCTGTTCGCGCAGCACTGCACCGCCCATGGAACTTCCCGAGACCCTGTGCAACACCAGGCAACGGCAATGGAGAGATGGCCATGGATAAGGCAATGGCAATGGCCGCAGCAATAGCAATAGCAATAGCAATGGCATTGGAAATGCCAGTGGCTCATGGCCAGCGTACAGCACGTCTCGAACCAGTTCCATCCGGTTCACCACCATGCTGAGACCCTTCGCTGTTGGACCCTAGAATACCCCTTTGCCAGACCCCTCAGGCGATTGCCGTTTGCTCGTCCAAAGTTGGCTCATTATGCTACGTTTGCGCCCATCAGAGCTTGCCCTGACTCCAGACGACGTTGACGAGACATTCCGCCGCATCTCCCTCAAGCAGACACCAACAGCACGACAACACTGGGCAATGCGCCCTCACGGACAGCCCGGCCGGCCCATCCTGCGACGTGGCCCGCAGAGGTCTACCCGTGATGCCATCACTGCCCCCGGTAGCATTCCCGCCTTGCAGCCCCAGCAAGCCGTCTTCGATTCTGTCAATGAGGAAGAGCACGTGCACAACCAGCAACAGACTGTACCACTAGGCCATGATAACAGCCATGCAGCTTTGCCCCACCACATGCCTGAGGGAAGTGATGAAGCAGTTCCACCAGTCTCGCCGGTATCACATACCATGCAGCTTCCATTCCGCCCTAGGCCGGACGGCCAAGCACTAGACACACACATCACTTCTGATGAACAAGGTGAGAGCGCTTCCAATCTACCCTCAGATCCACTACCTGGCGCCGCAACGTCTGGACCCACTGGGACTATCGATAGTAGTAATGGACAACCTGCACGATTGCCCTCAACCGACTTTGCTAGCAACACCCCAGGGTTGCGAGGTGGTGGAAGTCTAGCAGGTATTGCTCAAGGTCATAATGGTCGTCGAGACATCATCCGTGAGCATTCGCCATTACATCAGGTACAGAAACTCGCCTCACCTGCCCATCAAGTGTCCCCAGGAGACCCCACCAAATCACCGACTAATCCTAGCTCTAACAACTCGACCTTCCGCTCAAATGGCTCCTTGACTCAGACCCCGAGACGGACACACTGCCATTCCCAGAAGCGCCTGCCAAATAGTGAACCGCGTCGCAGTAGTGGTCTTCAGCCAGCTATTACACGAAGCCTGTCATCGGGAGCCACGCCATTGTCCAGTGTCGCAAGTCTAAGCGACCCATCTGACGACGTGTTCAGGACACGAGCAGTGCCAGAACACTTCACCAGACGCCACAGGGACTCTTACAGCTTGACCAGCAATGATCATTCAACACTTGATCCAAGGAATTTCTCAAGCACTGTGGGAGGCGTGAGACAATCGGACCATACAAGCGTGAGACCCCGAGAGCGCGGCAGTGACGCTACCAGCGCCAGTACAGGTTATTCCTGGTATGGGTCACTTTGTTCGGACACGCGGTTCCCAAGTAGTGAGCATTCACGAGATGGTGCATCTCCTTCTCCTCAGCTGGATGGCGTCAGGACCAGGCCACATGGACCTTCGCCTCTTCCGTCTATGCCATATACACGGATGCAGAATGATGGCACCTCCTCGTCACCGACATCAGGCGACTCGAGGCAGATTTCAGGAGGCTATGTCGAAGCTGCCACTGCTGCCGTCCATGATTTGCAATCACCTCTGGATCCGTATGCAGAGCACTATCAGCGTCGTGTACACACTCAGCATGCCTTGCTCAACTCTCCTACGTATGCCAACCCCGCCAATCCCTCGCTCTCTACCAGGGGTAATTCGCCCACTTTTCTCAGGCCAAGTCCATCGCTCAGGATGGAACAACGCTCGAGTGAAAACGCACCAGTTTCAGTGGCAGTCAATCATGGAGATGCAGCCCGTTATGGCCGAGTGCCGGTGCACAGAGCGGCATACCAACGCTTGCAGAGTCCACCTTACACCACGTACTCTGGCGCTATAGGAGGCAGTGAGATGTCATCATCCCGTTACAGTGCGGTGCCGCCCGCGGCCCCGCATGATGCATCCAATCGATCTCGCGATTACTCTGCGCATGGTTCGGCAACGACGGGTATGCCACGCGGCGGAGAGGTCTCTCGTTCAGCAAGCACGCTACACATGCACCCGCTGCAACACGAGTTTCAGGTGCAGAGTCACCACGTCGTTGTCGAGGCCGAAGCACCGAGGTGGTCACCACGACAGCCATCGGGCCAGTATAGGGCCGAGTTTGCAAGCCACGGGCCTGTAGGCATGTATCGATGGGGATCTAGCTCTCTGAGCCTGCAACCAAGGCGTGATGGTCCTCTGAGTGCTCTTGCTTCGTTTGAGCAAGGCAGTGGGACTACGAGCAGATACACGCAGTCGTCACTCATTCGAGCCACGGCGGCAGCAACGGGGCGGACGTATCGGCGGATTCGACCAGAACAGCGTGATCAGGAGAACGATGGGGATGGCATGGTGATGCGGCGCGAGGAGGCCAATGTGGCTGCGCGGTATGGCGATGAGGAGCAGCACCGGATCATGATGAATGAGACGCCGCCGAGAATCGGGCGTGTTGAGCGCAGGATGATGGAGTAGGTAGGTGGACGGGGTAATGTTGCAGTTGAATAGAATGGGACATTGGATGATTGGATGATTAGTTGTGGTGGTGGTGGTGGTGGTGGTGGTGGTAATAGTAGTAGTGACATTGAGTTAGTTCATGGCAGGATTATGTCTTGTTCACTGCTAGTCAACAGATCTCGAGTGTAGAATTTTCTAGACATTAATTGGTACTGCTTGTTATGGAGAAAACCAAATATGAGGTTTCTTGAAGCTAGATGTGCTGCGGTCTACAGAGAGGACGAGTATAGCGTTGAAGCCGGGCATGGTGTAGGTTGATGTTGACGAACATGTTCTTGTTCCTGCCAAGCGTACCCACTTTTGTTATGCCGTTGTCTTACCGAGAATTGTGACGGAGAAGGTAGTTTGGTACACTAAATTTTCGATAGAGCAGAATGAGAAGACGATCCGACAAGTCTAGTGTGGCTACACTGATTTGTGTTACTTACCACCACATGACTTGTCTGGAACGTGCTGAGCGAGGGGTATGTTCTGCGTCGTTTGTGAAAGCAGTAACTTTGGACATGTCACTGTACATGAAGATTGAAACAAGGCGCGGGAGTCATTAGGCAGCCAGCTGCCTGTTTCGGGACCATGTACGTACACGGTGGCGTGCATTGGGGAAGGAAGGGCATGACGATATATCAAGCGTGTTGGCAGTCGGCTATGACTCGAACTGGGGGCGAACACGTCGATTCTGCGTGCGTGCCGGTAGTTGGATAGCCCCGAAGAAAAAAACCAGTCCAACTGCATTTGCCGTACGAGTACCGTGACATGGAGCATGTAACTCCTGCTTTGTGCATGAAAGGGTTGCCGGCCGACAAGCAGGCCAACAAGCAACTAGATGGAATCGGGCCCTTTTTTGGGGGGGCGCGGTCCAGAAGGTAGAAGGGAATGCATGGAAGGCGAATGGCAAGAAGCCAAGAAGCCATGGCTAGTATGTTTTTGGGATGCGTTGGGACGTTTACATCTAGCCGTAGCCTATCGGTTGGGTGTGGTCTAGACTGG